>NW_009207567.1:15661-35661 GCF_000690835.1 Fulmarus glacialis
TGCTGCACGTTTTATCCAAGAAATAGTCTGTACTTTATATTTTATCTCAGGAGTGGCAAACGCGGCTCAGGAGACGGCCGTGCATTGCTGCCTGCATTGTCCCGAGCGGACAGTACAGCACAAGGATGCTGCAGCACAGCAAAAGGACATTTTTCAGTCTTTTCATGCTGTGCTCTGAGGAGGAAAATTCTGGACAGACAGACAAACAGATGGACATTCAGCCTCATGAATACTGCCCTGCTGCATCTCAAAACTACAAGCAATTTACCACAGCAGTTCATTTTTCAAACACAATTAGTTTGCAGCAACACTATTGACCAACTAACGCTTGTTTGTTCAACAGCTGGGGGTGAGTTACTGCTCCTCTACGCCACACGACGCCGAGGACGGGGAGCTCCTGATTTCTGAGTGTCCGTGCCCAGGACCAGCTCCTCTGAGCGGGTGCTGGGGGCTGGGGGGGCGAAGGGTGCAGCCTGCCTTAGCACGCAAGGATCCTGTATCGCTAACAGCATGATAATCTCTGGCAGTCCAGTTAACTGGGGCCAATGGCAACTCGGCGTGTTTGCTCTTTCTTTTCTGAATGCTTTATTTCTTCCCCTAGTTAACAAGCAAAAATGCATATCAGAAAAGCAGAAGGAATTTGCCCCAAATTATTCAAAGGGGCCACTGCTTAGAAAGCAGAGAAACTCCTAGGACGAATTCAGAGGGCCGGGAGCAGGAGGCAGAGCAGCGGAGGCTGGAGGTACTTTTATTGCTATTGTTTGTCTACAAATCTCCCCACGCCAAACAATGATGTTGTCCAAAGCGAGCTGTTTGCTATTAATGACTCATGAGTACAATAATGCTGCCAGCCCCCTACTAGGTGTTTTGTCAATGTACTTAAATTTCTAAAGTCTCAAACTGTTGCTATTTGTTTCCATCCATCCCCCAGCACTTCGCACAAATGTCTGTGGAGTACCCCGGCTCCAAAACCCTTCACTCTCAGCACTGACCTTTGTGCTCTGGAAACAATTACTCCTGGAAAGCCTGTCAATATCATTATTTTTACAAGAAATCAATACGCTTCACAAAGTTAATGGGGGATTCAGGCAGCAAGCGTTTACCTTCTTACTGTCAGTGGTGCAGCGGGCTGTGCTCTGGCACAGATGACAGATTCGCCTAGACACCGAGCAGACAGTAAGCAATGGGTGTAAAGGAAAAATAGGCTGCAAGCAGGCGTGGAAAACGTCAGCTTCTGCAGGCATCTATGCTCTAACGAGCCAAAGATGTCAGCCTCTTGTAGTGTCCACTCTGGAGCAAGCAAAGAATACAGGGAGCTAATGAAAGGGGGATTAGGAAACGGTTTCCACTTCACAAATAAAAATAAAGCCGTTTGAAAATGCTGAGGTAAATATCTGTGGGTTCTCCAGCAAGGGGGTTCCTGGCAAGGATTGCTCAAGCAGCCAGAATTGCTGCTGCGAAAAATCACACAGAAAAATACACTCCAGAAATTCAGCCTGTAGGTTGAATTAACCCCCTTTATTTCTTGGAGTTTAACTACAGTACGAGGCAAGTAAATTTTGCCATATTTAGCTCAATTTCCTCTACAGAAGTACAACGCCAGCCTAAGATACTTTGTATGTACTGAATTTAAACAAAAAAAAAAAGGGAAAAGTGATCACCATAATGCCTTCACTAGTAAAGATGCTATAGTTAACTATTTTTATACTGCCCAATAAAAGACTCGTATTGTTATTTTAAGGGTCTTTCTAAAATATTCACGTAAGCTTTAACTAAGCTATCTATTTTTCAAAGGTATTATAATAAAAGTGTAATAAAACCACAGAAAATGCATTTTTCATGTATTAACTGGAAAACAGAAAATATTTTAAGGAGTTGCCCATTGCAAAACCTGCGCTCGCAAGGATGCTTCGGGCAACCCTTGGAGCCCTCTACGACACAACCTGGTCCTAGGGGCCGTCTTTCGTATCGCCACCACCCAGATGGGTCGCGAGCTGCACCAGGATGCCTCCTGTCAGCAGCCCTGTGAACTATGCGATGGTACGGCAACAAGAGACGTGTTTTCATAGTAATATTTTTCTATTGCCCCAGTTTCTACTCTTCTGCTGTTCATTATCTGCATACAGGCTTGTCAGCGCCGCGGCTCGGAACAAGCCCTCCTTCTGCACAGCCCTGCCACAAAGCAGCTGCGCGAACGCGCAGGATCGCCTGCTCCTGACGTCACTCATTTTCATAGCTGAAATCTAGTAAAAATCAAAGCACAAACAGCATCACGCTATGAGCACCAGGCAGCACTTTTAGAAAAGGGAAGGAATCGCTAGTATGCCAAGCAGCCTGGTGCTCCCCGCTTCTCCAGCCTCAAAGGGAAGGGCTAGATGACTTCAACACATGGCGGGGGTTAAAAAATACTAAGAAAATTTCTTCAGCTTCCCTCGCTGCTATCAACAGTTTGGAATTTACACTAGCGCTTTACATCATTACCCCAGTCGTTCACAGCTTTTTAAGGCTTTAATGCAAACCACATGCAGAACCAGGCCCTCCCCGCAAGCAGGGGTGGGCTGGGCGGGATGGGAACCGTCTCGGAGGGGAAAACCAACAAACAGATCTCTTGTCTACAAAGCACAACTCAACACATTTTTCATGCATTGCGGGCTTCTCCAGAAGCAGCAAGCTGTTTAAAAAAATACCTGGCCCAAATTGAGCATTTGCTTGACATGATGGAAAAGTGAGTGCTATTTTCTGTTATATTGCTCCTATTCTACATCGACAAGAATATATTTTTTTTTGCTGTTCCCAACTGATTTCACAGTAGTGAACTCCGTTTATGAATTATCTGACACATTTCTTGCAATTCTTCTGACAACAGTGCTCAGTGGAAATTTCAAGGCACCTCTCTTCTGACAAGTAGAAATATCAATATTTGAATAAATTGTGGATTTTAAACTTCTCACTCTGATGCACCACAGCAAGGAAGACTGAATTTTTCTTTTACTGGGTCTAATCCCCTTGAGCCTAAAGGAAGAAATCTGTATGCAGCGTTTCATTACAAGAAAGCTGTACTGAGTGACATTTGAAGCACACATCTAAGTCGACCTGATGAAGTTTACTTCCTTCAAACAACAAATAGCAGCTTTGTATTATTTCCCCTTCTTGGGGGAAAAAAAGCAAAAGCATGATGTCTGAGCAAAAAGCCGAAATGTTGATTCACAAATTGACAGGCCAATCTTTAAACAAATGTGTTTCTTGGGGGAAAAATGCAGCTTTGTTCAAGCTGAGCATTTTTCTTGTGCCTGACAGAAGCATTCCGGGGCTGATTAGAAGGAACTTGTTAGGGCTCCGTCTCAGACACTCTGACTCCACTTTTTAACAAGCATGCAAAGAAAACAACATAAAGATAACAAAACATTGTCATTACCATCTATGGGCTCTATTTGGGCCTTTTTTTTTTTTTTTTTTTAATGCTTACACTCTGAAATTTCTCCCGGCTCATCTTGCACCCAGCCACGCCAGCGCACCGGGTGCAGGGTATTTCGGGCCCCGTGCGCACCCCCCTGCCCTCACCCAAGCTCCCAGGCGCGCTGCCCGACGCCCTGCAAGGTCTCTGGCTCTAAAATGGAGGCAGGGGCAGCGCGGTCCTCGTGCCAGAGCCCTGTGTCTGCCCGCAAGGTGCTGGGTACCTGGTGAGACCCGCTCCGCTCGCCGGGTAGGCTAACGGACGTTATCAAATAACCGCTTGATAAATTACTTATCATAGCTGCCAAGCAGTCCCAGGGCTGTCCTCGCATTTCCCTTCACTCTTCGTCCGGAGGGTTTTGCGTGCCAAAGCCAGTTAACAGGTCTCAGTTCGTCCTCTCGCAGCCAGGAGAAGAACAAGAGCTATGAGTCTGTTCTGGATGGCTTTACCCATGAAAGTCTGCTTCCATCATAAAATAATTCTGGCTGAAGCGTATTGGAAAATTTGTCTGAGCAAAGGCATCTATCTTACTGCAGGCTGCGGCTCGGGACGCTGTTTTCAACGGGACAATATATGCCAATTCCTCGGTTAGGAGGAGCTACGCAATGCCACTGTATTTACAGACCCCCTCTCATACACACTGTACCTCCAAAACTCTTAACAGCAGTAATTAAAATAGTATCTAAGTTGAAACAAAACAAGAAGGAACAAGTATGATGATCCGATTAGAAAGATTTCTCCCCACGTGATACTCGGTATCAGCCCCGCCTGTTGAGTGGGGATGCCTAGAGGACATGGACACTCCACAGAAGAAGGAGCGTTAACCGAAGGGACAACGGCACAGAGAGAGTCAAGAGGTCAGGCCTACAAAAACCTTTTAATCCAGAATATTTGACTGCAGTCATTACCTAGTTCACACTGATGGAGGTAAGAAATCTGTCCAAAAAATGTCCTACTGAAAGCAAAAGCAGTTTTGAGGGATGCTTAAATGAAGTAGGACAGCAGATAGAATTACTAAACAGAATAACGCAGCCCCAAATCTGTGTGTGTAACCACGGATGGCCGCGTCGCGGTGTTCGTGTTTGGTCCCGGGTTGCTGTAATGCGAGCTGGCCGCAGGGACAGGGACGGTAATAGTGGGTTGGAAAGAGGGAGGCGTGGAGGGAGAGCCGGTTCCAGGACGCGCAAGGACCGCTCGTGCGGGCACAGGGCGGCAGAGAGCTGCGGGGATGCAGAAGATGCGCGCGGGCAAGAAAGATGCGGGTCAGGGCAGACGCCATGATTACAGGCACCGGTGGCAGGTAGGACCAAGGGTGAAGATACAGGAGAGGAATCTGGTTTTGAGGAAGCATCTCAGGCCAGAGCAGCTACCCTGGGCCGGGCAGGAGGATTCCTCTAGACGCCGCTGGAGGTGAGTGCCCAGGGCAGGACATCCCGTGGGAACACCGCAAAGAATAAAGAGTGCGACCAAATGGCAGCCCTGGTCCCAGCCGCGACGGAAACCTGTCACCCCCTCATCTGAAACCCTGCCGTGACAACTGCAATATCGGTGGGAATACCTGAACTATAAAAACACGTTTCAGATGTGAAAAAAAAAAATTCAGCTCATGTCTTCTGCCTGAAAATTGGTGTGAGCGTTTCCTGGTGGACCAGGGCAGATACGCTGGTGCCACTGTAAATGAAAAATGACGCTATGGGGAATTTCTCATTACGTCAGATACACTTGCACTCTGTTCAGCAGATGTTGGGTTTCTTCTCTCGTTCAGTCCCTAAAGTGGCAGTGGGCCAGCCTGACACTGATCTATCTCTGCAGATGTAAGACAATCTTTAAAAAAAAAAAAAAGCCCAAACCCTGAGTACTCTACTACTGCAATTTTTTTTTTTTTTTTGTAATTTTAAAATGAGAACACAAACCAGTACCTATGCACTCTATGGTTCAAAAATTCTCAAAGCTATTGGATTTGTTAGGCTTCCATTAGTTTTTATTTCCACTGTCATATAGTTCATCTGATCTTATTCAGTTATATAGTTCTGTTCAATGAGAGGACTGATAAACTACTGGTGTTTTGCACATGCCTCTCTTTTCAGGAACACTCTCTTGAATGTTTCTTATAACTTCAAGTTAGGGTAAAACATTTAGAGTTGTCTGCTTGAAGTTTATACTATCTATCAACCTGCAGATTTTTTTCTGTACCTTTCTGCCAGATTTCCATTAAAAATGGAAAATGAAAAATACCGTTGCTTTAAAACTATGTATTTAGGTACTCACACACTAATTTATAAATATAATGCAAATGATCATGTTCTTTTTTCCTTAAATCAGTGCATATTTTTATCCTTTTCTTTCATATCTCTCCTTTTCTCCCCATTGCATACACACGCACACGAGAGAAAAAAAAGCTTCTCCGCTCTTGTGATGGGAATGGGACCACGCTCCCCAGAAAAGATGTGTCACAGAAAACGCTCTTTCGTGCACTCTGAATCCTGTGCTGAGGAAAGCAGCAACAATCCAGCTCACCGAAATCACCTTGGAAGGCGCAGGTTGCGTTCAAGAAAATAGATAAGCAAGCCTGCTCTGCTCAGCAAAATAACAGTGCTATATTCTAGTTGAAGAGGTGTATGTTTATGGAGACCTGTTAAGAAATGTAACAAAAATTTGCTTTGGAGGGGAAAAAAATAGGGATAATTGAAGTCAGAAATGGATCTTTTTTCTCTCAGCCTTATGAAAGACAGTAAAACTAGTGTAAAATCAGTGTAACTTAATTGACTTTCCAATGCTAATTTATGCTAATGGAGGTTCTGGTCCATAGTTTTCACCTGGGAACTCAATAGCAATGAGTGATGGCTCCAATTAGTCATTATAATTGTGAGTTGCTAAAGCTAATATTAGTAGAACTGCATGACATTCTGGGTATCTCCCCAAACTTTTCTGATAATAAGCACTGTTCCACACAGCTGGATCATATTTAGCTGCAACTGCGTCTCAGCTGGGTTTCGTAGTCTTTTGGGTCATCTATGAGCATTTGCAGAGTGGTCTCCTTTATCAAAACCCACCAGTAAGTGCCCGCACGTCCCAGTCCCGTGGTAGATACAACCGGACAGATACTTGATGGTTGTCCCCCACATCAGGCAACTGTTTAATATCCAGACATATAGCAAATGGCTAGCTGGATGTTTTATCTGATGAGATCCGTGTTGGATAACTAGCACAGGACAAGTTCTTTCAGTCTGCACCTGCAAACAACCAACTGTCCTTCCTCCTCGACATTTTGGTTTGGACCCGAAGAGCAATCTTTGTCTATTAGGTACAGTCAAGACTCTCAGTATTTTACAGTAAGGTCTCTGCCCTCTCTAGTGTAACAGGCCTCTCAGATTCTGGGACAACTTCAAGTATGTCAAAGGAATTCAAATACTTTTAAATGAGTAAAAATAAATAAATTATCTTTATGGTATTTTTCCCTCTTGATTAGTTTGATATGAAATTTTACATTGTCCATAAATGCTCACGTTCTGCAATGATGAGAATTTCAAATTAAAAATACTCAAATGTATTCATAAGACCCAGTTTAACAGCTGAGTAAGTTCAACAGATGAGTAAGTAACAGGTGGAAATGTTGGCACCTAATCTGAGGCAGGATTTCTGGGACAGATGAATGTCTCTCGATATCTGTACGACTCAGCAGTGAAGAAGCTGATAATGGTTTGATGACAGGCATGAGATGTAATTTGCAACTTTAGCTTTTCAAAGCTCTCTGTCCATTGAGATGGATGGGATAGTTGCTGCTTCTCAGGGCGGCTGATTCAGGATGGCTGCACACTCAGGCAGGCATTGCTACGCTCCTTTCTGCATAGATAGCATTTTCATGGTTTTTTCACATCAGACTTAAAAAGAGGTCCAAACTAATCATTCAAATATGATTTCTTTATTAATTAGAATTAAGTCTTGGCGTAATTTTAAAGGAGGCTTCTTTGGAAAGGTGCTTTGTTCTAACTTGTTTACCCTTTGAAGTAAGTTCCCCACTAGAAAAATGTTTTCCTTTGACATAAACGGATGGAAAATGTATGAAATGTATGTATCAACTGCACGCGTTGTTGGTTTTTTTTTTTTGCATGGAGCTCAGCACTACCACCATTCACTAACAAAAGCAGAAATCATTGTTAGTGGAAGAGGGATTTACACCAGAGTGGACGAAACAAATAGGCTAATGTCGTCCGCTACACAAGACTGTGAAATGAGTACATTACACGTTACTACAAACTATCACAGTTTTCAAGCCACCATCTCCACAGATAGTAGCAGGCTGTTGTTTTGTGAGATACTCCAGCGTGCACCTCGCTTTCACGAGTAAGAACCTACCCAGGGAGTTTAATTAAAGTACAGAGAGTAAAAAAAGAGAATCGACTTCAGCTCATTTGAAATAATTTGCTGAAAGACTTCTTTTAATTCAAGCCGCAGCAAATTTAGCTTCTCTGGCGAACACAAGCACCGCTGCACGGAGCAGGGGTGATGGCTCACGAGCGCAGCACTGGTGCTGGGCGTCCCGTCCCCTCCTGCAGGCAGAAGGCAGGTCAGGCCATGCTCACGTGGGCATTTGGCAGTTGGGTGTGAGCAGCCGGGCGCCCAAGCTGGATGCAAGACTTCCCTCTCTGAAGTCAAACCCGTATCTCTCTGGGCGTTCCTTCTCTGTAGCGTTAGCCAAAGACAATGTTTTCTGTCTTTTGGGGAGAATCACGTACAACTTCATCAGATGCTTTAGTCTCATCCTCTGTCCTTCACCCGTGCATGAAGTTTTATAAAGGACTTCAGAACATCTCCACTTCTAAGTTAAAGGAGTTTGCGTTGTTGAAATAAAAATCTAAAGCTAAAACCCAAAGATAGAGCCTAGATTAATTAATCATGCCTTTAGATATGTGAGTTAATAATAGCTGAGGAACAGATCTTCCCAGGAAACAACCTGCTTACTTAAGCTGGAAACTAAGGGTTGCACTGGGTATCTTATATAAAAGTTTGTACCACACAGGCTACAAGAAAGAGTAGGCTACGTACTTATTTTGCTTTGAGATGATGTATTAATACAAATAACAAGATAATAGTACAAAGTAAATAACAGAAATCATTATATTGGTCATTTCAGTGGATCTGTTGTTTTTGCAGGGCAGAAGAATACAACACAGAGCCTGTGTTACACACCTAACTTATTTGCAGGTTATTATTTAGATGCACTTTTATAAAGCAATGAAAGAGGAACTGATTTCCTTCTCGAAGAGCTGTTTTGGAAACGGTTGTACTGGCTTTAGGAGAAAAACTTGATGGGAGGATGCTCAGGGTTCTCCAAATGAAGGGGCACTCTGAAATTACCTAAGGCTTTCTCTAGGGTTGTTCCATTATGTCAGAAATACTTATATTGCCAGAAAGCTGTAAGTCAACTGTGGAAAATGTAGCAATGAAATTCTCGAGAAAGGACAAGAAAGAATGACGAAATAAAGAGGAACAATAGTAGGCATCTGCCACAAACCACTTGATTTGGAGAAGAACAAGAATGTTCCATCTCACAGCACACAGTAATTGCAGAAGACTTTTAACCACTGTAAGATCTGCAGAAGAAAAGGTACAACTAAGTGTTAAGGTTCTTCATTTTTATAGAGGATAATTTTATGTTGCTAGAAATAAAGATTGAATTTTTGTCCGCAAGGACTTTTTCCCTGGAAAGCATTAACAATAAGAAAAGAGAAGGTTCTATTCTTAGCTTATTTTGGCAACTAATCCAATTAGCAACAGTAGTTGATTGGATAGCCAACCAACTGAAATGAACTTGCCTATAAATCTTATCTTTTAATAACTTCAGCAACTTCCTTGAATTTATTTTTTCTCTGTCTTTTTTAGAATTCATAGTTTCCTGGTTACCTCCCAGTATTTGAGACCCTCTGTAGCCCTTTTTTGATTTTCCTATCTGTCTGCTGGCAATATGTGACATTGGTGTCACCTTCTATTTGGAATAGGGCACTTAACAGAATGGGAGAACAGATAGCCCAGGACCTTTTTGATGCAAACCACTCCTATTCATCATTTCTTGTTCCCCTTCCATTTGTATCTGCACACAGTTGTTGGTCCGCTCACTCGATATAACCTTGCTGCCTCTCCCCTTTGCTTCTCCTCAGCTCCCTTCCTTCTGCTATTTTTTGTCCATTATCCCAAGCCCAGGCTCAATTTCTCTCCATCTTCCTTTCCAACTTTGAGAAAACAATTATTTTCCAATGTTGATCCTTCCTTCAAGGATGTCTGTCTGTTGTGTAGTCCTTCCTAGTCTTCCTGAACACTCAGACTAAACAACAAGGTGTCAGAGCAGTTTTTCTTCAACAGGCCCTCAGCTAGGGAGAAACTTGTTAATTAGCTGAGAGAGTTTCTCTGGGAGTAAGAGCGGAGGAATGTGTTCCCACTGGGCTGTCCCACTCCACGTTTTAGAGAGGATGCAAGGTTCCCCAGCCTTATCGCTTCTCTGCTGTGAACAAATAAATATCTGGTAAATTTTAGGGATCGTTTTCCTTAGTAGCAGCTAAGTTTGGTAAGGTCTCTGCAGTGGATTTAAATGTTTCAAAGCATGGGCACATAAAATCATATCTGGGTTTTTCTTAAGAATGTAGAAAGTTGCATGAAGGGCCTTATTTTACACCCTTACCATCCACTGTTAGATATTGTGGGATTAGGTAGCTAAAACTACTTTCTTCACAAGACCATTCCTCATATTGTTGAAATGAATGATTAATTAAAGATTTTTTTAATCAACCACCTCCTACCTTACTGATAATGTTAAAAATCGGGAAAAGGATAAGTCAGGAGCTTGAAAGAAAGATGGCTACAGTAATTAGCTACCCTCTCTATGACACTTTAACCCTCCCTCTGCTGATAATTCTAGCCAGGTCTACTTACACCAAAATTTTTATAGGTGATGATTAATTCTGCAGGACTCAGTTTTTTGTGCCTGACTTGCAACCCCAGACTACGATTTGTGCATATTGCTACAACTTAAGTCAATAATAGCTGTGTTTTGGGCATATAAAATGCACATGTATGTATGTTGTACATAATGCGTGTACATGTGTACATAAATGTCCATACATGCTACACAGGCTATGAAAAATCAGATCCTAGGCACCTCCTGTGCAGCACTTACAGATACACTTAGCTACTTCATTATTAATTCCTCTGTGCTTCAATTTCCCATTTCTAAAGCAAGGATACTTCGTGTGACAAGGACACTGTAGAAGTGGATTTCTGTTGCAGACCTACACAACAGTGATGAGCTCTGTAAGATGGCTCAGGGAGAAATTTGGTGGGTTTTTTGAGGCGAGACTTGAATAGCATTCAGTAACTAAGGCATAAGAGGACCACACACTGAACAATGAAGGAAAAAAATACTGAATAGTACTGAATGAGGTAGGGATGACGTGGGGGGGGAAATCCTGTTTCTGATTATGGAACTAAACCCAATATCCTAATGCATATACACAGGGATTCCAACCAGAGCTTGCAGGGGTTACCTTTATTATAGCATTTTTGTTTGCTTGCTTTACTTTTGAATGCTTGCATTTGCAACCTTAAGAATGTCCTTTCAATGTAATTGTTTATATGCTAAAAAGAAAAAGACAAGAGAGAAACTAGGCCCATTAGTAAATGAGGAAAAGAATAAGATTAATGACAATTCAGAAATAACTAGAACTGATTCTACACTGGGGATCTGCCCCAGTTACAGCCTTCAGTGGCCAGTTACCAGCACACCACCACCAGCACAAATTCACAAAGCAAATAAGAAACTCTACTGCAACTGTAGTCTGCAGTGCATCAAGCAATTTATTTTTTAATTTCTATTTATGTTTTGTCTGCCAAAACTTGTATTTTGAGTAGGAGGTAGGCTGTATCGGTGCTCATTAATGCCTGAAATTCTCACTGAGAAGGTCAAATGCACCCTTAAAAATGAGGAAGTTCTACTTTTCGCAGGAGAAAAATTGTACAGATAGTAAAAATCATATGTATAAACAGCTGTTAAAAGATAACGTATACAGAGTGGCTAGTATGGATATGCATGCCATGTGCATTATTTAATAAACTGAATGTGCAGCCAATAGCTATTTTGGAAGTAATGAAGAAGTGTGGTGATGGTAGGAAATTAGCGCTAGGTGAGGAAGTTGATTCTTGATGAAGGATTAAAAGAGCTAAACAAGTGTTTACTTGGCTCCGTGACAAACGAGAAGGTGTCTGTAATAAATATCTAAAAGAAAATAAAGAAGCAGTGGCTACATGGTGAGGTAAGTAGGTGTTACAACAGAAGGACAAAAGGAGAAAAGAAGAAAGGAAAAAAAGTAGAGAAAGATGAAGGAAAATACTTTGACAGTGAGCTGTCCGGGCTGTGAAGCAGTCGCAGAAGGGAGATGTGCTGCTTAAGACCCCTAAAACTGGGCTGCACAGAAAAAAGTGCAAGCAGGAGCTGCTGGGAAGGGACCCTGCGGCAAGGCCACCGGGTGCAAGCACCCGTCAGCTCTCACCGGAGCAGCTGCCAGCTCTTCCATCTCCCTCTTCCACACAAGACCGCATTCCCACCGCCAGACTGTGGGCACGGGGCTGTGGCTGAGTGAGGGGCAGGGGGCTGGTGCATACCAGGGGTGACAGTGGAAAAGAGAAAAGGGGTGAGGGCGATACAGATGCTGGGATCCATTTGCAGGACTATGGGACCACACCTTTGTTCCTCAGCAGCGATGTATTTATGGTAAAACCAGAAGGGTCAGTAAGGATAAGGGTTTCACAGTTTGAGTTCTGAAAAAATCTCCCAATGAAGACAGACCCTGACATAAAATGTCCAAAAATATAACGAAGATGGAGAGTCAATGAGCAACACAAACAGTTCATGAAGGTGGAAGAGGAGAAGGAGCAGGAGAGGAGAGAGCAAGCAGAAAGCACAGCAGAGCTCCAGTTCTTCCCCTCCCTCTCAGAAGAGGCTCTCCAAGACCTCCCCTTCCTGTGGGTCCATGTAGCAACTCGCCTCCCATTTTCTGTTTTTCCGGATGCCAGAGACAGAAACACATACTCTAGAATAAGTATCCACAGCCGCTGCTTCCAGATCAAATTATTCTTTTGCACACCATAATGAGGAAGCCAGTATTCTTTCTTGGCTTGTTCTCCTTTTGGCATTGATCTGCATCTTGCTATAAACATAGCGATACGAATAAGGAGAGACAACTGAAAGGGAACAAATTAATGTTTTTAGAGTTTACATCCAGGAAAAAGGATTTTCATATCTTGTATATGGGGAAGAACCTGCCCTTAAAATGTATACTAGCTGATATGACCGTTGGCATCACTGGTACAGCTGACATGCCAAAGAAAAAGGTAAGGCAAACACTTTGTAAGAATAAATACGATAAGTAAATTGCAAAGGCCGTGAATGCAAGGCACACTATTTGTATTTAACACAAGGGGTAAGGCAGAGCCTGCGATGGCTCATATGGTCGGAACAAGAGGGGAGTGAAGGTTCCCACTGCCTTTTGAGACAGAAGAGGAAAATGGTGAGAAGGATAAAGAAGGGAGATTGCTGAAAGTCTGAGTCCCAGGATAAGAATTCTTTCCTTTAATGAAAGAAAAAAAAAAAAAGATGGTATTATGGGAGAAGAAGTTTTCTGTGGCTTGAAAGTGATATATTCAAAGACAGCTCCGCCACTGTGGCACAAGTGACAGAGACCAGTTATGGCATCAGCGATATCGTCCGAAACTTTTGAAGCTGGTGTTAGCTTTTGCTCACATTTAGTTCAAGTTTAGTGCAAACCATCTGAAAGAGATATTCAAAAAAGAGATTGAGGTATAGGTCTGCAGAGAAAAACAAGTCAGGAGATGAGTGACCGACCTGTAAATCACTTCAGAAGCTGATAGTTGTAGCTCTTTGGGTGAAGGAGACCTCATACAAAAAGGAGAAAACAGGACCAAACCCAAACGAAGCCTCATGAACAGGAGGGAAGACAAAGGAGAAGAGTCAGCACAGCACAGACGACAAAATGCCAAAGTCTAAGGAAGGAAAAGATCACTAAAAGAAGCCTATGGCTGACTGGGACAGAACTGAAAAGAAGTCGGATGACCATGGTGGTAGAAAGTCAAGAGGCTGCTAAAATGTTAACAGTGGAACAAAGATAAAAAAATCAAGAGTGAAGGAAGAGAACGGATGGCAAAATACTGAAGCACAGGTATGCTGGGCAGAAGAAACGGCAAATGGGGGAATGTGGACGAAGACAAGGTCAGACAGGGCCATATGTGGAGCAGAGGCTCCTGGAGTTGGCAGGCTCTTTATAAGAACTTTTTTAAAAGTGCATTAAAAATTTTAAGAAAGGAGGGGAAGAAAAGAGGGAATACAGTTGAACAAAATGAATGGAAGAAACAGTAAAAAACACAAGAAAACAAATGTAAGGAATAAATAGAGATAACCCTCGGCTCCAGCACCATGGAAGGAATAGGACTAAGCAGAACAGGCCTGAGTAGACCTTAGTAAGATCACTTTTTTGCCCTCCAGCACTACTGCAGTTATCGTGCTATTAGCAATGTAATTTCTTATGATATGTATAACTACGCAATGTAGCAAAATATGATTTGAGGACTGGATTGAATATTGAGATTTCTAACTGCAGTATACTTAGGCTTAGAATAATTTAGAATAATTAGAGTAATCAGAATATTTCCACGCTTCCATCACTTCCTTCAGAAAACTCTACACAGGAGTTTCACAGCCCTTTTTTCAACTTCCACCCTGTTGTCTTCTCTGCTGAATGCCATCAGGGTCCCCTCCTGCTCATCCTGCCGGGAAGGGGGACACAGAAGCACACACTGTCGCAGAAGCTGCTGCAGATCTGACAGTGCCACTTAAGGACTGGTTGGTCTAACTCTTTTTAAAAATAAAAAGGGCTTTCAAGGCACTTATCTGTCACATCGGGGTTTACTTCCATAGCATTAAAGATCTGAAATTTCCTACAACACATGGTAACCAAATCACTGTAAATAAAAAATATGAGCTCACTCAGCAAAACAGTGGTCCAAATCACAGCTTTTCAATGTTATATTGTTTCCCTGTTTAATATTTTTTTTTTTTTTACAAAACTTAGATAAAGAAAATCCCTCCTTCTAGGAAGGCTGCCCTACATTGCCCTGATTTCCATGCATGCCACCCTGATGACTTCACTCTCCCCCTCCAATTGAGATTCAATAGGTGTAACTAAAAGCAGAACTGACCCGCAGTATAACTTACAAAGCCCTGAGCCAGGCACCGCCCGCAGTCACCGCTCCACGTTTGCCACGAATAATGAACCACCCTTCAAGTTTGGGGAGCAATTAAAAAGAGCTCGCACATTCCAGCTCTCACCTATAGCCAAGGCAACACCCCGACACACTTAGCCTCGTCCTTTTTTTTTTTCAATTTCAGTATGTTCAGTGTACCAATAATGCTCTGATGCATTTCACTCTTGACTGGATACAGTGAGATTGCTAATCAGGATTACTTGATTCAGTCAACACTGATTTCAATAAAAAGACAAAAAAAATTATCATAAATATAGAGAAAGTGCTGGCGGCAGTGACAGGTGATTAAAATCTCATTCACTTGGAATCAGCCTGATTCATGGTAGTCGAATAGAGGAAGTCTTCATATCAGCAGCAGATGATTATTATCTCACTCACTCCAAGTCACTTCTGATTGCACATGCACACACAAATTGGCACAAAGTAGATTCATGAACAGCAAATCATCATGCAGGGGTCTGACCTCCTTAAAATGAGGCTTTGTGTAATAATTCTTCAGAAACAAGCAGATATAGGGTGGATAATGCTAATTTACAGAGTAGGCATAAACAAGCAAGCTTGCATTAAACATTCAGTATGGAGAGGAAGTAAGTGGATGACAATAAATTCTCAGTATTAAGCTGAAATACTTAAGATTAATTGATTTGAAGTTCTATTTTCATCTGTTTAAAAACAATTCCAATCATCAAAATGAAGGAAGTTTTCAAAGTATTGCATCAAAGAAACAGTAAAGATTCAAACACCAGGACTTCCCTATGTTTTAATTAAAAAAGTAAAACAACTCTGAAATATGGATTTTTAGTTGTGATTATCTACCTGGTAATATTTTGAATGCACTTCAAGACGAGGACACGTAAATTCAGTGCATAGGTGCATTTTTACCTCTTGATTTCTGAATTCAAACTTTAACAGTGTTGACTAAAGAAAAAAATGTTGGCCATCTAATTTTAATCCTTAATACACATCACCACACAAAGACTGGCACAATTTCATGAGACTTGCAGTTTCTTTCCATGGGAGTCTGAAACAGAAGGAACCGAGCTGTTGGAAGATGGGAACTCGGCATCCCACTTGATGTTAGTTGTACAGCACTACTGTTAGTTATACAGCACTACTGCTTACTAACACCATTTTCTTACATGGGTAGTAATCTTTTAAATCCCAAAGACATACAGACATCCCAAAGCCTGCCCACAGAAACAAACGTAGTGCAGGCAACGCAAAGGTACCCTTCCTTCAGCTTTCTCAGAGGGGTGGCATCATGATGCCAGTGAGTAGCAATGTTTGTGGGCATGGGGACACTTCATGCTAGCAGATACCCCGGGACCACCAACTCTTCTTACACAGCTTGAATCGCTTCCCAAGGGGCAATACCTACCCACAACACTACTGTGTCCTATGCACGATATGCATAAAATTGGCATGCTAATGTTAGAGCTCTTTTCTTCAAAAGACACAAACAGTGAATGCTCTCGCACTTTACCAAAGAACTCAAGTCATGCAGCCATGCAGTAGAAAGCAAATGACCATCTTAAAAATATGTCCAACTTATTGGACATATAATCATACTGTATGCAAAACAATATAATGTCCTGTCACCATTAATTGAGAATACTTGTAGATAGGTATATCTTATCTGCTTATGCTAAACACCCATAAAATATTCAAAAATAGTGAATTCATATTGTGAACAATGAATTAGTACACTCTCCCCGGCCTCTATATAACATACGGTGTCCTCTCACAGCTATGCAATGACAGCAAGTGTTGGACAGAAAAGCTTATGCAGACTGAAGTTAAACAATTACATGTTTTACTGCTAGTTTGAAGGATTTTTTTAGATTGACAGTGCAATCAAACACAGTAGCAGTGCCAATGTCAAAGTGCAAGTCAATATCTTAGTTAGATGTTGTCTAATAGAAATGAGTAACAGCAGTTGAAGGCGAGGGAAGACTCACTTGAATCCAAGGATCTGGCTTGTGTTCCAAGCAATTAAAGACTGTTGAATCAATGGGGGAGAAAGCAAGGCGAGATGTTATTTAGTATGGCCATGGCTCATAAAATCAACCTGTTGAAGGATGGAGAAAGGGAGAACTTTGGGGTGGCAACCAGTAAAAGCCCGCTTCAGTCATCTGGCTTCTGTCAGGCTGACAGAGCAGGAGCTGGGGAGTTAAGGAAGTGACCCAGTAGTCCTAACACTAAGGAGAGATAATGCTCAATTCCCTGCAGTGTCTGCATCTGATAACCCAATTATCCCCAGTCTATTTTTTCAAAGTCTCTTTGAACCTGTGACCCACCACAAACAAAATGTATTTGTGTTGTTCTTAACTGCTAAACTCTGAAACAACAAAGGACTTGTGGAATAGTTGCCAACTTGTGTATTTCGTTAAGGTCTACAATTATATCAATCCAGTGTATTATTTTTAAATGTGGCATTTTTTAATCTGAAAGAAGTTGAATGGTGAAAGTAATTAAAATACACTGTTTAGGATTAAAACCCTTCTTACTCAGCCAGTAGAAATACATGAAGCCAGGAAAAACTCTGCTCAAGTATTTAACATAAGTCAAAAGTGACACTGTTTGCTGTTAGGCAGCAAATGTCAGTCCAGCTGCTCTTTTTATTTATTAAATAGCACTTTTATTTTGGACAAACACATCTACTTGGTAACTACTTCCTGGCAGAATTTATTCCAGTAATATATACATATTTTTTAAAAAAACATTTTGGTCTGGAAGTGATAGTTTTTGCCAGGAGAAAAGTTTCAGTCCCTTACTAAAAAGCAGTGCTTCTCCAAGGTTGCTATTATTGCAGCAATTAGCAGACAACATGACTTGCCCTTACATTTATTCATCTATTTTTGTATTGCCTACTTTGTCTTTGTTAAATATGAACTGGGTTGTCTACATTTTTGTGTACATGTGTACATCATGCTGTCATCTGGAGGAATACACAGGTACACACAGAATTTATACCTGCAGCTAATTAAGGCTGTGATTATTTGGGAGCTCAAAAGATGTCTTGCCAAAACAGAAGCATCTTTCCACAATCAGAACCCAGGAGAGTCAAGTAATCTGAAAATTGTACTGCAGGAATCATAGGTAATCAGTAGGCTAGTTTATCACAACAGGGCAAATTAGAGCAGAGTTATTTTTGCTGACTAGCAGCTCTCCTGAAATCACAGAAAAATGCAATGAAAAATGCACGGTTGAACCAATGGTGCATCATGGCTCAACATGCAAAGAGCTGTGGCACAAGGACAACGAGGAGGCGATCACCATTTCCCATTTCGTAAGTCAAAACTATTCTGAAGTTTGAATGATACGTAAAAGGGGGTATTGTAATGCTACTTGGGCATAGATAGTGTAAATTATATTGAAAAAAAAACAAATGGCTGCACTTCATTTCAATAAACACACGTACATTGAATGACCCACATAGACATGCTAGCACACAAAATAAAATTTTATATTACCTTCAGAAGCCGGATCAATTGTTAATTCTACCATATGTTCAAGCATATTCTGTTACATTACTGTCTTTAGAAAAGCTCACAGAATAGGAGGGAATGTGTGAAAACATGCATGCTGTGCCAGTAAGTAGTTATTTTATGTTTGTAATTTTAGTTTTACTGACTTTGGGACTAATCCAGTACGGAGAGCCACAGCAACGTTAGACTCGCACTCCTTCATTAGAGCCACTGCAAAGCACTTTGGGGTTACGCAGGCTGTTTGACGTGGAGGAAATCCAACGTTCACCGCTGGGACGTGCATCTCCCCGGGGGCCGGCGGGCGACCGGCAGCTCGGCGGCGCAGGAGGGCAAGGGGAGGGCTGGTGGAACATGCCGGTCTCCTGGGGTCCGCTGGTGGCCTCCCCACGCCCTCCTAAACGCACAGCTCCTCTCAGAGCAGACGTTTGGCCATGGCCCAAGCTAGCTTTTTTTTATGGTTGGACTCGATGATCTTAAGGGTCTTTTCCAACCTAAATGATTCTATCTTGACCAACAATATTCAGCAACTATCACCAGAGGAGACACCAAGCGATGCCTCCAAGGGTTACGTTAATGTAGAACAAAATTGCGTTATTGTTCTGCTAGTGGTCCACTTGTGAAGGTGCACGTGATAACCAGATGCAGGACTGATCATACACGCGCATGTGTAGGAGCCTACACTATGGGTGTCCACAAGCCCCTCTTCCTCATCAGTTGGGGACAGCCAACCTGGCCACCTTGCGAGGGCAGACCACCCCAGCGCTGCCCGCCACCCTGCCCAGAGCTACCCCCAGCGCCGTGCCCCTGCCGGGGTCTCCTCCTGCCCGCCACACGGGCACATGGGGACAGCCAACCTGGCCAGCTTGCGAGGGCAGACCACCCCAGCGCTGCCCGCCGCCCTGCCCAGAGCTACCCCCAGCGCCGTGCCCCTGCCGGGGTCTCCTCCTGCCCGCCACACGGGCACAGAGCTGCTCTGCACCCCCAGCTCCTGCTCCCAAGAAACGCTTTACCTCCCATCAGGCTGAAGACCTGCCCGTACCCCCAGCCACATCTGATGAGCCTGGCACATGGTAGGGGAAAGGTGAACTGGCCACTACAGCGACCAAACCCCTCTCCCCCTCCAGGAAAGCCAGTTCTGGACATTTCAACCCAATGAAGTTGAGGACAGACTTTTTAAAAGGGCCTGTTGCGATAGGACAAGGGGTAATGATTTTAAACTACAGGAGGGTAGATTTAGACTAGATATAAGGAAGAAATTTTTTACAACGAGGGTGGTGAGACACTGGCACAGGTTGCCCAGAGAGGTGGCAGATGCCCCATCCCTGGGAACATTCAAGGTCAGGTTGGACAGGGCTCTGAGCAACCTGATCTAGTGGAAGATGTCCCTGCCCATGGCAGGGGGGTTGGACTAGATGACCTTTAAAGGTCCCTTCCAACCCAAACCATTCTGTGATTCTATGATTCTATATGAATACACAGAAGTGATCAAGGAGAACATGAAATTTCGCAGCGACACGGGAGCAGTGGGCTGTCCTTAGATCACGTAAGGCATCATCGTTGAAAAGCTACAAGAGGCTCTCTAATAATTCAAAGACAGTACACGAGTTAATTAACTTTACTTTCCAGCCCGGTTCGACGTGCCAGGGAGCTGATCTGCGTAGCAAGGGCAGCAGGGAAACCTGCATGAGCACGGCTGTCTGAATCATCCTATAGACCTCCACCGACAGGAA
>NW_009207567.1:40661-48161 GCF_000690835.1 Fulmarus glacialis
CAGCAGGTTTTATGTTGTGTTTTACTGTCAGGACTGGTTAAAGCTGGCCTAACATTTTGTTTGGCAATTAAGAAAATTTGTAGTTTAATTTATTAAACCAAAAGAAAAAACAACTACACAGAGCACAATTAGTTTCGTTTTATACTGTAGCTCAATCTACCTTCTCTTCTAATTATTTATAATCATTCTGGTCTACGTCTGAATCTCCATTATTTCAAAGTTATGTGGTTTGGAAAACAGACACAGATAAAATTACAGCAGTCAGTCACTAAAAAGGAAGGTACTGAAGTAAACTCCAATACTTAAAGAAATGTTGCTAAAGAAAAGATGGATCTGTTCCAATACCTGGATATACGGAGGATGAGTGTGTACGAACAAAACCCGGAGAAAAACTTGAGACAGCTACAACTCAGAGAAGGTAAAATTGCCAATGGATTTCTGGAAGTACTTGAAGCAAGAACCTCCCATAACAAAACTGCAGTTATGCAGGATTAGGGAGAAAAAAGAGAAAAAATCTCTAGAATTGTTTATGGCATTTTTCACAGACATCAGACAATACCCAAGCGAGGACATCTCCCCGGGCCTAAGGTCAATCTCCAACGGAAAGAAACCAAGTTTTGTTGGTGCATCTTCCTATCATTGACTTTCCCTCACCCATCTGAAGCCCAATGACCATCGAAGGCCCGGCCGGTGCCCGCTCTAGGAAATAAGGTGAGAACTATGAAATCATTCCCCCCATTTCTTTGTACCTTCAGCTACTCTCAACAATTCTTTCTTTCCAACAGAACAGAGCCCAGCTTAAGTTCGCTTTTCAGTTACCCACGATAGATACGTATACAGCTTAATAACCCCGTTTGGATTAGCTAAAGGAAGCTTGCTGCCCACCAGCATCTCGTGAACCGCAGAAGAACTGCACAAACATAAAGAGGAAATCCTAATCAAATTTGGATTGGTGAAGAGCATTCCTGACAATCCACACAATACCAAGACCAATTCAATTTTATTGGTTGTTATTCAAAAGAAAGGGCACTCACATCTATCCTTTGTGTATTAATAACCTCACTCAGACTAGAGGATTGTGATTTTTTTTTTTTTTTTTTTTTGGATTGGGGTTTTTGATAGGTCTTGTTGTTTGCTTTATAACTAAACTGAATGTTCTGCGCAGCCACAGCTCCGGGAAGCAAACCAAGCGTTTGTTTAAGATTTTCAGTAGCGAATTCACCTTTTAAATGAGAGCACCACATTCTTACATACTGTCAAATTAACTTCTTCCAGCGCACACATGTCACGGTAAAATGAATTTATCCTAAAAGTGAGACTGAACTTCTGCTTTTTAGTAACTCCTTCAGCTTTTGGATGAATTTTTGTTCCGATATTCTTTAATTTTTTTTTTTTTTAGAAACTTTTGCAAAGTGCAGTGGGAGTTCTACATGGAAGTCCTTGTTTGTATTCCTACTTTCTAAAAGCCTCCTTAAACACTGCGGGAGGATTAGGCCAGGTTTCTTTATTTCCTTTCCTACTATTTCTTTATCATTAAGGCCAAGGAGTTTTTAGCGAGCAGAATCCCGCTAATCGCTTGCCCCAGCCCCCATGGCTTTGTTTCTGTCAAAATAGCTCCTTTCAGCGGCAGCGCGGAGCGAGCTGTCTGGGCAAATGAACTGCTCTTTCTCACCAGATGTGTAACCGTGTTTCGTCTTTCACGAGAGACAAGCTGGAGCCGACTCCTTCCGCTAGCTGGGCCTATGCTACATGTCTTACAACAACACAAATGTAAGCCCCTTCCTTTCCACACATGTTAAACTCATTTCCTAGTGAATTATTGGGAAAACACAACACTATCCTTACCGCTGCGCTCAGATGCTGCAGTTTACTCTCTGCACTTCTGGCACCGCCGCCATGCGATGATGGGCTCTGTATAATTTTCTGGCTGTGAAACTTTTGCTGAAAGTATCAGAGATTTTTTTTCCTTTTTTTTTTTTTTTTTTGGTAATTTGCCTCCAGCCTCGACATACCAGAATCTCCAAACCCTGCGGAACAAATACCTTCCCTTTCTACCTAACAAATGCTATTTACGCTCTGGATTTTTTCCATCCTGGAGAAATAAGGAGAGTTTGTTCAGTAACAAAATAAAGGCTAGAACTGAGCCAGCCATATTCTGTTTCAACTGAACTGATATACCAAGGAACTAGCAAGTTTTCTTCAGCTTAAAACGTTAACGAACCAAAACAGTTAACAGAAAAGCCAAATCACTGCATCTCGTAAAATCCAGAGTACCCCTCAGCCTGTAAAATCCCCCAGCTTCAGATTTTTTTCGAACGCGCAGTCACATCTTTATTTTAATAGGGTATTAATAATGCCAGTATAACGTCGTATTATATACAGTTTTGACCACAAACATTTTTGCGAGATTTGCTGTTAAGATAAACAAACAAGAGGAGCTTGTCCGCTGGCAGCTTGACCCGAGTGAATGGGTTTCATTTTCCTGGAGCGCGAGCTGCGGCGGGGCTGCCGAGCGCAGGTTGAGTCCCGGGTCCCCTTCCCCTCGCCCCGCCTGTCAATCACCCCCTGGCATCCCCGGTGACAATTTCCATCCTCCCAGCCTGGAATTTCCACCTCCTCCAGCCCGGCAAAGCACTCCCCCGGCCCTGCGGTAACCCAACACTGCTGCGCCGGGGCTGGCCCTACCCCCGGCCCCCCGAAATATCCCTGCCTTAGAAAAGGAGCCTTATTAAACCCGTTTCTACCACTTTGTGTTTCACAGGTTGTTTTTTTTAATTATCTGCTGTCTGAGAGTAATTATTTACTTCCTGGAAGCTCACGTACCAGAACTCTGAGTTTGAAAGATTTTTCCATAACCTAATCCAATTCATCAAAGGCATCCTAACAAAATTACAGGCTCTGGCAGTATCTTTGCTTTTCACCTGATAAGGCTGCAACAGAAGCCCGGGATGGTTTGTATCAGGGTACCTCCTGCAGTATAGTTTTTGACAGCTTTGCTTAAATCCCTTCCCCCTCTTTTCCTTTCTCACAAAAGCACGCGATTTTATTATTCCCTGCTACTATCGCCGTGCAATGCTTTGGGCTTCAGACAAATAATCAAGTATTATAAGGGGGAAAAAGCGGTGCAGGAGTCTCCTCTAGCACATTTGGGATTTACTTGAGAACAATGGTCTTGAAGCCGTACGTGAGCGCATTCCTCCGCTAGCAACCCAGGTATTGCCACAATTTCATTAACTGCGGGTTGTGCACCGATTAAGAGTAGAGATTAGGAGGGAACGGTGTAAATGCTGTGGCTTAGATGACCCAAGGAAAGGAAAGAAAAAGAGAGAAGGAAGCACGTACAAAGTCCTGTTTCTGGGGTGTTGCTGAATTACAGGGATTACTTTGATTTGCCATTTTCTTTTCTGCGCGTATGCGTGTTTGAAAAACCAACGCGCGCTCTGCGCCGTGTCCTCTCCTTCCCTGGCACTGGCGGTTTGCTTTTTAATAGGAGAGAGGTGTTCCTACCTGTGCACTTCAAACGCCAATCTGACTACCCCTGTCTGCAAACGTATCCCTTGCAGCTATACCCATTAATCTACAATATGCCACACTCTTAAGGAAAAAAAAAAAAAAAAATCAATGTCGGGATTCTGATAGAAATTTTTTAAAGAACTGGTTGCCCAGGAAAGTCGTAATTTTTTAATACACTCTGAACTTGG
This sequence comes from Fulmarus glacialis, assembly GCF_000690835.1. NCBI lineage: Eukaryota > Metazoa > Chordata > Aves > Procellariiformes > Procellariidae > Fulmarus > Fulmarus glacialis. The sequence continues at coordinate 44,363 of NW_009207567.1, forward strand.
TAGCACCAATAGGACAATGAAAGCAAAAGAACAGCCGAGCTATTTTAAGGTCTATTCTTCCAGTAGTTGTGTGCACATCTTAAAGAAAAATAAGAATTTAAAACAATGACACCAAACTGGTCTGTTTTCATTGCATTATGCAGATGAAATGACAAGTTGTCATTTCAGAAGTTAATAAACAGTCACCATTTTGCAGGTTATCCAAATGCTACTGAATAGAAAACCTTGGATCCCTAAATGATGTGTAATTAAAATTATTTAAAAAATCCTCCTTGACAGGCCAGGGCTTAGCCAAAATGTAAATGACATTAAAGAAGACAATGAATTTAATTTTATTTAATGTCCCTTTTTGCAGATCCTCATTTACATAGCATTTTTAACAAAAGCGTTGACCTTATAAATGCTGGCATTTGTACAGCTTCTGCAGAGTTGGATTTAATCATGCTTTCGCAAAGCCATAAGGGAAAAAGCTTTAAGTTCTCTGGTTGGATATGGAGTAGGAATAAAAACATTGGGACTGGTCAAATGTTTATCCTCCTTGCTTCTGAAAACAACCTGACAAGAAGATGTAAAGGTCTAGGGAATAACCCATTGCTGTTTGTAAGGCTTGGTAATAATCATACATAATCGTTTGGAAATATAGCTAATAAAAAATATAATGAGTGTTCAGCAAAATCGGCATTAGGCCCAAATTACATGATATTAATACTTGAACAGGTGCAGAAAGGCGCTTTAAATGAGGTAAATGAATAAAATGTCCCAGAGCACAACTGTGTGCACTGACAAAAAGTCAATCACATGAATAATTCAGCGGCCGGGACTGCCAGCAAAGGTCAGCGGCTCTCACCTTTGTGACGGGAAGTGAAAGGAAACGCTGCTGACGAAAAAAAAAACCCCATCGCCCTCCCGCCGCCACTCGGCAGCCCCGCCGAAGGTGTAAACTTGGAGTAGGAAGGAATTAAAGCTCGGCACCGGGAAGCCGGTGTGAAAAAAAAAAAAAAAACCAAACCCCAGCGTGAGCAGTCAACTCATTTAGGGAAAATAATCTGAAATTACAGCCAGGGAAAGGTTAAAGGGGGTGGCTACCAGCAATGTCAATTATCTACAAAATCTGAGGTCAGTCGAAAAGTATTTTAAGAGCCTACGGGATTGAAATTTTGTAACAGCTGTTAAATATGACAAAACTTTTTATTCCCCCAAACTAAAGCTATTCCAAACTCCGTATGAAAGAAATGGGATAAACAGATGTCTGGCTTCCATACAGGAAAGTAGGACACACTTGGAATGATAAGTCTCCTAAACTCTGTAGAATAATGCCAGATTTATTGGGGAGGGGGGTATTTACTACCCACGGAGATGCCAACTAGCAGTAGGACTGTGATGGTACCATCTGGAAACCCGCTGCAGAGCACGCGATCGGTGATGCACTGCGAGCGCATCCAGAGCCGCCACCGCTCCACGAGCGAGCTGCCGCTCCGGGTTTCGATAGGGATGTAGCCCTGCCGCCCCGGCCGCCCCGCCATCGCTCCCTGCAGGTTCCAACAGTTGGACACCCAGCCTTCGGGTACCTGCGAGCCCGACAAGGAAAGGAAAAGTCGAGAGGATGGATCTTAGAAGGAATTTCCATACCTTCTCATGAAATATATGATGGTGGCACCGAGGAATTATTTTAGCACAGAGTGTGGTTTTGGTTTAGCAGTTACAGCGGCATCCTGTAATCATTTACAGCCCTTGGAATGTATGGGTGAAATAGGAGAGATTTATCTCTTCATAGTTGTGATATGTAGACAATGGGTGTTCCTAATGAGGAACATCTGCTTTTGTGTTTTCCCAGAAAACATTATTCCACTATGAAAATGATACTCCCATCCTTTTCAGCAACACCGCAAAGAAAATATGGGCCTTTTCCTTTCTTTTATTTGCTTTTCTTTGGGTCAATCTAATTTCCCAGGGACACTTTTTCTGTGGCATCTTTTTACTGACTGCACTGCAATTTATGGTGGGTTTGTTCTTTAATACGTGAGTTACTGTGCTGTATGAATAGCCCCGATATGCCAGAAGATACTTAAATGTATACAGTAATAAAAGTGTATACACTCAGCCATGCTTCGTGAGAAACATCGAGTCGATGTAAATAAAAATTCTCAGTGAACTAAAAGGTCGCAGAGGCAGGCGACACAGAAAACTGCTTCCAAGGCCTCTGGTTTTGTTTTTACGCTTAAAGCCCACTGCAGGATGCAAACGTATAATTACATAGATTTATTTAAAATATCCTAATTGCTAACGAATTATTATTCCTGAGGTGCGTAAGGGGTTTTTTTTCCTTCTTCCCCCCCCCTCCCCTCCAGCGCGATAAACAATTCAGACTATCACAGAGACTCCTAGTGTGGGCTGGAACGAATGGGTGGCCATAGATCTCAATTCAGGATTGAATTATTGGTTCGTATCCTGAGGACAAATATGCCTTATCTGGTCAAAAGCTACTAAATGTATCCAAAGGACAAAAGGCTCTAGTGAAGCATATTGTATATAATTCTTTTTTTAAGCCCACTAACCAAACGGTAACACTTCTTACGGGAAACTGTAAACTGACCCACAAATTTGATGGGGAAATGTTGTTCTGGGATGCTCAAGAGGAAACACAAGCCCGAAATTCAACACCGACAACCAATTTAGGTAACAAACTATTAACACACGGATGGAGCAAGCACAAATATTGGGGATTTAAAATACACGTCAGTTGTTTCAGAGGACTCTTGCTCTTACAGAGCTTTTTCACGTCCGTGCTTTCCTTCTACATTTGCTGCAATTTGCTCGTAGCGAACATTACATTCGACAGTTTTTCAAAAGCACGTCTTGAGAGGAAGAGTGTCGTACCGACCTCCTTGCTGAGCCGTATGCAGTATGCAACCAAATTCTCCCAGTATTTTGACCTGATAAGTGACAGCTCTCTTTAGAAAGCTAAAATACATGCCATCCTCATAAAAACCAAATCTTGAAAATTCCTAATGTAGAAGGCGATTAAAATTCCTATAAAATTGTCATATCTTTAAATTTAGAAGCACAGCAGATTTTTCATCAATAATTAAGATCTCTAAAGCATTTATGCTAGGCATAAATGGAGTTTCAATCTTCCTTATTCAAATAAACATGATAAACCCATTAACCAAATGTTTTCTGATTTTTTTATATCTTCTCATGCTTCTGGAATATCAAATTATAACATACTTCCGATAGTTTGGGGAAGGTATAAAAGCACTCATGTTGTGTAGCTTGTTTCAATTTTGCCAGGACCACCCTTCGCAGAACTGATATAATTTATCTCACAGCAATTCCAGGACGTTATTATGTATCTATCATTATAATCCCTAATCATTGAAAAATGTTATGTGTGCTGCGTTTCATTGTGCGTACGGACTATAAACATAAACTACTTGTGCATTTTTCAGTGTACATTCAATATGCACGAAATGATCACTCTGACCATAGCTCTAAATTAAAGTCTGACCGAGCACATAATAGCAAAATATTATTCTAATTTTCATTCCTGGCTAATTTTCATCGCGTTCTGGTGTAGTCACACTTTAATGCAATTCACCATTTACATCTGCAAAAGTCACACACATCTTGAAAACTCTGAACAATGAACATGCCCATAATCCAATAATAAAAACTGTAACACGCTGTCTTGCATTTACTACGCCGCCAAGATTCCTCCACTTCCAAATATTTTTTTGCCAATAAAGCAGAAATAAATTCAGCTCGCACGGCAACAATCCAGTGCTATATGATTTCCATA
>NW_009207568.1:0-5574 GCF_000690835.1 Fulmarus glacialis
ATGTCCCGCGTGTGCCACAGCCTCGGCCTCGCCGGCTGGCGTGCCCTCAAGTCTCCTGTTGAGATCCACCATTCCCCCCTGGCCGGGCCAGGGTCCTCCCTGGCTCTGCGGGTGTCAGGGTGGGTCCCACATGTGCCCCTCGTGTCCTTCAGACTCCAGCGCATCCAGCCCCTCTCTGCCCAAAAAGCCCATGGGCCTCTGAGCAGGAGCCACGGACAAGCCCTCCCGGGTCGCGCTGGGGATCTACCATGGGAAACATCACCTCTCTGGCAGCCCGGAGAAACCTGGCTGGGGAAGAACCTTCGTTGTGGGCGCACGGGCTTCCCAAAGTCCATCTGTGATGCTTGTCAGGCCTGGGCTTCTTCCCTTCTTCCCACCCCAGCGTGTGCTCCTGCCTCTCCGTAAACGCTGGGACATTCCGCAGGGCATATGGTGTTTGGTGACTGTCACATCCTTCACTCAGCCTCTGTACAACGTCTTTGGTACAAATTTGGGGTTAGGGACACACCAGATGCTGACCTACTCCAAAGTCCATCTGTGATGCTTGTCAGGCCTGGGCTTCTTCCCTTCTTCCCACCCCAGCGTGTGCTCCTGCCTCTCCGTAAACGCTGGGACATTCCGCAGGGCATATGGTGTTTGGTGACTGTCACATCCTTCACTCAGCCTCTGTACAACGTCTTTGGTACAAATTTGGGGTTAGGGACACACCAGATGCTGACCTACTGTCTAAGTTGTGGATTTAAATGTTCAGGTTACCGGAGACCCACAAGTGTAGAATGTTTTAAAATCTGCTGCGGTACACTCTGTGACACATTTAGAGCAATTTGGTGGCTTCAGAGCTTCTGCACCGTCTCTCTCCCCTTTGCCCAAACACAGTCATGAAATTTTGTGAATGAGATGAGGACCACAGCTTGCAACGCCAGTTCAGGCTGTCGATCAGAGTGTGCTTCAGATTTTGCACCCACCTTTTCATGTCAGAAGTCCTCTGACAGGCATGGGCAGTGAATGTAACCCGGTAAATAATTTTCTTCACAGCAGCTTACATAGCGCTCTGTTTTAGATTTTAGACCAAGCCAGCCCTGATGACACGCTGATGCTCTGGGGTTTGCTGAGCAGTGCTTGCGCAGCATCAGGGCCATCTCTGCTTCTCACGCTGCCCCCCAGGGAATAGATTTTGGGGTGCACGGTACGCTGGCACGGGACACAACCAGGCAGATGACCACAACTAACCAAAGAGGTATTTCATACCATATAACACCATGCTCAGCAATAAAAGCGAAAAGAGGGGGTTTGAGGGAGTTTTAGTGGGGGTACCCATCTTTTTTGCTAAGGAACTGGCTGGGCATCGGTCTACCCATGGGAGGTGGTGAGTGATTGCCTTTGCATCACCTGTTTTGTTTTGTTTTGTTTTCTTCCCTCTTGTTCCATTTATCTTTCACGTATTAAATAATTATTTCTGTTTGTTTGTTTGTTCTTGACCCCCAAGTTTTCCTGCTTTTATTCTTCCTTTCCTCTTCCCCTCATCCCGTGGAGGAGGGGGACTGAATGAGTGACTGTATCGTGCTTAGCTGCCCACCGGGGTTAACCCACCACAGGTACGTATGGAGGGTCCCTGCGCTCCCCCCAGGGTGACCATCAGTTCTCTACTCTTCCCTGTCGCTGCTTTCCACAGAAACCCCGGGAATTTGTGGTCCATCAACACTGATCTCCAGTGACCACTAGTATTCTCAAATTTCAAATGCATGTAAAGTTCTCTGTATAAAAATAAGAGAAATCAAATTGAGGGGATGGTCCCTTTACCAAACCTGGCTAGCAGGTGTGATAGCCCAAAGTGTTCATGAAGCCCATCAGATACCTTGTCCATACCCCACGGAGAGGAGCATGAGAAGACAACGCCCAGCATTGCTCTGGGCACATCACTACATATGGCAATGCAGGTTTTGTTCACAACATGTTGTGATAGGTTTTGGATAGGCCGGACAAAAAGCCTGGGTCCATTCAATATCCTAGCAGGGTAAAAAATTCTGTCCTGGTCAGCCTGGAAACAGTCTTTGGTGGATACACCTTCGGTGAGCAGTAGCAGTCACAGGGCTCTAGCCTGTTCTGGACTTCTGCTCAATGTTATGTTATTCCCACTGAATTTACACAGCTTGGCACATGAATTAGTACATGAATTCATTAGTACATGAATTAGTACATGAATTTACACAGCTTAGTATTTTCCCCTCCATATTGTACAGACATTTCAGAACACCCCTGCCTGAACAGTAAGGTGTAGGTGGAACACATGGAGATGAAAGCACAAGACCATAGCTCACATTTGAATTATTTATTGGGTTTTGCAGATGACCAAGCCCCTGCATAGGGGATTTGAGAGGACTGCATTTGAGAGCCTGGCAGCTGGGGTGCACCATGGGTGTGCGTCCCTCACCCTCTGTGGAGGCCATTTATCTGTACTTCTCAGTCAGAACAGAGGAAACACTGGACAGGAACTTGTCCCACGCAGCATGAACTTCTGGGGTGAAGTCACTGGGATAGCGGGCAGCCACGGAGCACAGGATACAGTGGGAAAGCAGCTGTAAGGGAAAACAGGATGAAATCCATCGTAATCAGTAACAGATGTCAGTCTTGGTCCCGGCGTACGTGTCCCAACCAGGTAGCGCTGCTGCCTGATGCTATGTGTGAAGAAGCAGAGTTGCCTTTGGTATAGGACAAAAGGCACCGCTCGATACCACTCCCTCTTTCCAAACGTCTCTTCCTTCCTCCCCAAAAGGAAATGCAACAAAGTGGAAATGTTTAGAATTTACTTTGTTCAAGACAGGTGATATAACTTGTCTTGTGAGGGAGGTTCCTAAATTACAACAAAGGCAGCAGAGACTCGAGTCTGTGTAACACAAACCATAGGAGCCCCCTGAGTAATTCTTTGCTTGAGCTAGACCAGATCTTGCATTAAAAGATCCAATCTCAGGTTAAAAATCAGGTGGGGAACAAGCAGCGACATAAGTTGACAAGGCTGTGCGGTGCGGTCAGGGATCAAGCTGCCATCAGTGGTCACTAATTCTGTGACAGCAGTTTTCATCCCTGAAAGTCTCTGTGCTCACTCACCTTGAAGTTCACTGGGTCCACCCTGAGGATGTAAGCGTGCAGCTCACTGAGTTTGGCCAAAGCGCCTCTAATGTCATCAATGTGCTTCACAGCTTCCCCGATGGCGTTCATGACCTTGGAGCCATGACCACGAAGCTGAGTTGAGCCTTGGCTAAGATCAAAGTGAGGGAAGTAGGTTTTTGTCTGGGGGTAGCTGGAGAAAAGCCTGGAGGAGAACATGAGAATGAGATTCAGTAGTGGAAGCGACATGCATGAGATGGTACAACCTCAGAGCAAGTGCCGTGTAAACCTGCCAGCTACAGAAGTGCACTCCTTCAGCGGTTGTAACAGAGCTTTGGGGTCTTGAAGCTGGCATCAGGAAGGTCTTTCTGCTCTTAAACCTCTTCTGCAGTATGTGCAGATTAGACAGTGGGCTAATCTATAGGTACTAGAGAAGAATGAAATGTTAAAAATAATTTTAAACTTAATGTATTTTCTGGTTTTTTAGGGTATTTTAAAACAAATAATAGCCCCAAATTTTCACTACATTTCCTGTATTACATGGTAAGCCAATTTGCAGGATCTTCAAACTAATACGAGCTGAACGAACTAGGATTGGTATGAGTGGTACTCAGAGTCGTGGAAGGAGTATCGCAATACTTTATATGGAGCTGTAAATAACATTTAACTAACTTTGAATAACATCATAATTTCTGAGCAATTTCCAGACTATTATCCCTTTTGTGCCAGCTTGCTTAATTTGTATGAACTTTGGATTACTGTGCTCTACTTCATGCAGGGGGTCCAGTTGTCTTGTTTCCTAACAGTTTGTTACTTATCAACTGGAACAATGAAACACGAGTATCCGGTGAATTTAGTGGACAGCTATTCTCTTAATGCCTAGAAATTGCAAGAGAAATTGCATCACTTATACAGAACTTATACAGAAATTGCATCACTTGTACAATAAACCACTTCAAGTTCATTTCCTAACAGTGATAACCCTATATCAGGAATATGAATGACTTTGAATTCCTCGCCAGGGCTCCTGGCTACGAATTCTTCTGAATTGCTATAATGGGAAATAAACCTTTAGAACCGCTTAGAAAATGATGTTTTGCTGTAAGGTTTTGAAGCCATCTATTAGCATTTAGTAGCACAGATATAATTCCAGAATATTACATACCAAACAACATAGAGGTCATCCATCAACTCTCACCAGTCCCAGCGTGCTCTCGCTCATGCAAGTTTTACAGGAGGTGCACCCTGACAGCGGCACCCTCTTCGGAGGGGTTCTGGGGGACTTACCTCTCCAGTGATTCTGCCCCAATGGCATCGGCTTGGGTAGCCACCTTTGCCCAGATGGTGACCACGGCGGCCTTCTCGGCTTGAGTCAGCGTCATTGTGCAGGAGGGTGCAGGCTCCGGCTCCTTGCGATGAACACTCGGAGAGGGTTTGGACTCGGCGCCCTGGCAGCCCTGGTTATAAAGAGGAAGGGGAGAGCGGACCTTGGCGCCTGCCCACGCTCATTGGTCACTCCAGAGGCCCACCCATGGAGGTGGGAGACTCTTATCTCCCCGCGAAACAATGCCTTTTTCGGCAAGGGTCAGTGCACTGGCCTCCTGGCTTGCTGGCGTTATCACCTTCTTGCTTCTTAAAGTAATGGCCATGTGGCCCAAAGAAATTGTCTGGACACATATCGATACATGGAAGGAGTGATAATGCTGGAAAATTCCAGCGATGGAGCGTTAGGACACATCTTTAAGCTGAGGAGCATATGGACTTCAAGCATAATAAGGAGAAAAATCTGCATTTTCTCCCTTGCTTCACAGATGCGACCCAAGACGCCGGGCCTTTCTGCAGCATACCATACGCTTCCAGCATCTGTGGCTGCCACGTGGCCCAATATTTCATATTTAATTATTCCTAGGTAGTGCTAGGGACAGGCTGGGAGATGTGCAGGGTAGTTCAGAGGGGGAGTGAGTCCCTGATTTTGTGGGAATCAGTGGAGATTTTGCGATTTGCTTCAGCACTGCCAGGATTTCACTTTGCCAGCCTCTTGCAAAGAATTAGGGATGCACTCCGCAATGGATACTGCTTGTAACAGCAATGATTCCTCTGGAAACAGGGAGAGAGAGCTTTTGAAATTGAGTATGGTCCTAGAAAAAAACATGTGTGTCTGAGAAAGCCCAGTCAGGCTTTTTTTTTTCATCATGAAATGCCTCATACTGCATGTCTCTGATTTCTAGCTGCATGGTTCTTACTGTTAATTACCCCTTGTACTGTAAAATAGCCCTCAGCACCACAGCCAGCGCTGGCGTGTGCTGTGCTACAGGCTGGATGTGCCCAGGAAAGCCTGGTCCCATGATAGATGGGCACACTTCATGGGTGAAGGACCAAACAAGCAAAGGAAGATCAGCACAGGTCTGTAATCACAGATAACTGGGCAAAGTGTCAAAGAAATACCCTACTGGAGATGGTCGCTGCTGA
>NW_009207568.1:5586-8613 GCF_000690835.1 Fulmarus glacialis
CACATGAAGCAGAGGTAAATCTCTCTGCCAGCCTGATAAACTACAGCAGCCATACACATCACCACCGAGTGCTGGCAGCCGTGCACGTAAAGCTGGCTGGTACCTCGGAGAGGTCAGATAGTGTTCTCTGCCCAAACAGCCTTGCACGCTTGCGCTGAGAAGGTTGACACGTATACGCCAGATTCCTTGCCAAGATGTGTCTATGTTTCACAGCAATGCTGCTGACTGCTACAGAGGATGCTCCCCAGACGTGGTCGTCCTGCTAAGAGGAAAGCCCTTCTAGGGATCTAATGATACTTGGGTCATGTGTGCATTGGAGTATGTCCAGCCAACGGTTATCTGTACCAAAGTGGCAAAATAGACCCCACTCTCTTGGGGCTGTGGCTCTGCCACCGTGTCCTGGGGTCAGGTGGGAATGAACCAGTGGTGCTAGAGAAGCAGTAGGGATGGGGTCAGACAGCTGCTGCTGTATCCTCTGGTGTCCCCAGTGTCCTGCTGGCTGCAGTGGCACTCGCAGAAGGGCTCTGACCCACCCCTTGTGCGTTGCACTGGGCTCTGACTTTAAGCCTCTCTGCATGTGAGCTGTCAGACGAAGCAGGAGAAACCTTGGGCTTTCCCAAAGGGCAGGCACAAAGCACTTCATGCTTCTTGGTCTGCAAGCCTGGCTGGGTTCGGTGATCTTGCATTATCATCCCCTCTGTGGAGGCCAACACCATATCTGGGATTTAATTTAAGATCGTGTTCAGGACCACAGCTGCCCACTGGCTGGGTGGCTGGGTAATTCACTTCTCTTGGTACATCGCTTAAGAAGGGATACAAGACGGGACTCACTTGTGACCCGATGAAGACAATGGCTTTACAATAAGGAATATTATCAGAGTGCTCTTTGTATATCCTCCCTTTGATAAATGCCATACATGTCCACTGAAAACCCGGAGCTAACTCTGGCTGGCTACACAGCTGCCGTGCAGAACAGTCTCCCGTTAGAAGTGCCACTGGTGGCGTGGGCAGCGGTCCTTCGGTCAGGAAAAGGTGATATTCAGCTTGTACAGCTGAATGGATGGAGGTATTGAGGGAGGCTGTATTCATCATTGCCTGCTACACACATTTTAGAAAACTTGCAGTTTTCCCATAGAAAAATCACTTTGAAAATAAAGATGCTGTTGTTAAATACACATTTATATAATGTTTTTGTCTCCTCCCCAAAATGCTGCCTCTTACATTGCCCGCTGCATGGCTGTGCTCCAAGCTCTCCTCAGTGAGAGTGCTTTTAATCAGAGGTCACTCAATCAACACATAGGGGAAGCGACCGTGACCCAGATATACCCAGGGATAAGGCAGAGACCATCAGGACTCCTTCCTATTTTGCTGCCCACTGTTTAAGCTGAACATTGATCCTCCATGACTGTAGGATTAAGGTCTGTGTAGACATGAGGATCAGAGCGATGCCCACACAGGAGGGTTTGTCATCGCTGATATCTTTATGGAATTTGAATTCATTTTCTGAGAGTTACTCTTGCACTGTCACAAAAGCCAGAGCAGCCAAAAGATGACAGGGGTTTGCTAGGAGGAGCTCAGCGCTTGCCCAGGATCAGGGCTGCGCTGGGGACGGCTGCAGGAACTCCTCAGGAACGTGCCTGGTGGGAGAAGCATGATCCTTGGCCGTGTGCCACAGCGTGACACGGAGAGCCACCGTCTCTGTCCTCACGTGGACCTCTCAGCCAAGTTCCTCCATCCCAGTCCAGCCACCCACGGGGTAGTGAGTTGTGGAGGTCCTGGCCTGAGCAAGGGGTTGGACAACACGATTGCTGGTGCTGCCCTGGTCACAGGGCCGATACTGAAGCTACGTCCTCTGCGCAACCCCACCAGACCTGCCTTCCTCTCTTGCTGCTGCTTCTCTTGGTTAGGAGTCATTGACCCGTAGCAGAATGTCCACCTCTGGGCAGTGACGAATCTTTGTCACGGACCTATGAAATGTCACCAAAGGTGACACCAAATGTGATTTTTAGTATTAACATAGGTCTTTTTTAATCCTGTTCCAAGAGCAGGCTGCCAGAGTTTCTCATTTTAAAATGCAGAAGCGAGCAACAGGCCTGTTTGTAAATCAGCCCCGACTGTAAATCCAGTGACCGGTTGAACGGCAGCTCTGTGGGACCAGGAATAACTTCCCCCACGGGCCTGTATTCTCCACGGGGACTGCCTCCCCCTCAGAGGGAATTCCCGTGGATAAAGTGGCACATATGTCTGCTCTAACTCTGCAAATTTTGGGTGTATCAAGTTTCGGAAATCTTAAAAGTGGAATCTAAGTCCTGGCTTTATTCTTAATTTCCTACCAGCTCGCAACGCTTTGCTTTAACTAAACTACAGCCTCCAAGAGCTGGAAATGACAAATATGTCTGTAATTGATTATTTAAGACAGTACAATTATGCTTTGAAGCAGACACATTGGGAAATTTTAACGTAGCTGCCCGGTGCTGATGCATGAGGAATGCTCTGCCGTGATAATACGACTGCTCTTTAATCGCCCTCAGACAATTCTCCCCCCTCAGCGACACCTTCTCTTGCTTCAATTGTTATCGCCGGCCTTGCGGAGGGTGGCCCTGCAGATTACGCTGGTGCTGCGTGTGCTCATCTCCCTCTTCAGCCCCCCACCTCTGCCCGATGTCCCCGGGGGGGAACTGCAGAGCAACAACCAGAGCGGGGATATCTCCGAGCGTTCAAATACCCAAATATTGCAATCAAATGCAGAAGAATTTACAGGCAAAACCCAGGATATCCTCTAGCATAATTGCTGATAATTTTCTGATCTCAATTAAACACAAAATCAGACAAATGCACCAAGACAGCTGTTACTCTTACTAAGCTAGGGGCAGGAGTAATTAACAGGAACCACAAGGCAAGTTGTCTCAGCGCTGTAAACACCTGGGGTCCTGCGCTGAACGTGAGAAACAAGATCGAGCGCGCCTTTCCAGGAGCACGGGGAGCCAAGTATTCCCACTTCCACAGCCTGCCTCCTGCAGGCATCCC
>NW_009207569.1:0-13509 GCF_000690835.1 Fulmarus glacialis
TTTTTTTTTTTTTTTTTTTACTTTGGCAGCACAACTGGAGAGAATACAAATTGTTCACTGGCACCATCTATAAGGAGAGCTGATTAAATCTGTGAGAATATCACTATGTTACAGCTTGATTTCTATGTTTCTAAAATCTCTCGTACCTCGCTGATCATTCAGGTTCTACCATATTTTGATTCCTCCAAACTTTATTAAAACCACCTACTAAGAGGAGGACACACTACACTGTAGATTACTGTTATAAAAACCTGCAGCATTTATGAACAACTGTCAAACAGAACTCTGAAATGAACCAGAAATTAAAGAAGTATTAGTATCAAACACTAAGAGTTGCAACATTAGTAAACTTCATTACAACTCCTAAGAAAACAAATTACATATGAACATTATCTGAAGATTAGCTGTCATGAGGTAGAAACTAAACTGTTATGAAAAGCAGGCAGCAACATGGAAAGGACCCACCAAAAAAAAAAATGTATTGGTAAAATATATATAGGAGCCACCAGACTGATTGCTAAGAAATTTCTATGTGACAATAGATCTGCCCAGTTTTTGTCACCTGTTCCCCAAATTAACAAATATCGCAAATATTTCCTTTTTTTGGAGAAAGAACTCGAGCAACAATACAGGTTTTGAACACATTTACAAAAACTTAGACAAGAGACAGTAGTGTTTTTCACGAATCCTGTTACGTAACTATCAGAAATGTCTCGCTAAAACTAGTCCGCTGTCATACCAACATGAAAAAAAAACTCAAAATATTATAAAATCATTTGAATAAAATAAATGGGCTACAAAATGAAAGGGTACCACAGCAGAACACGCAAACAGAACTGCAGAAAGCTACATGCAAGAGATGTTACTTTTAAGTAGCTTTTTCATCTTGTTCGTCAAAAATTCTTCAAAAAAATTTAAGCACTGTTTTGTTTTTATAATCTGCCGCTGTTTTTTTAGTTGCTGTTTCTTAATTTCTTGATCAAAATCCATTTTGAAGAATACTTTAATCTCACATCAAGTAACGACATCTCTATTTTCCTACATTTTCCCCTGCTTTGCCACAAACTTAAACACAAGTATGTATGCCTGGATTTTGCATATTTTCAATATGTACAGGGATTGTATTAAATAGGCTTTCAGAATGAGAATACGTACAAGTATCCAAAGGGACAGTACTTGTCACATACAATGGGTTTGCACTTCTTAGGCCGCGGTCGGCACTGACAAATCTCACAGTTGTGAACATCAGTCTGGAAGCCGAAGGAACAGTCCAAGGAACAGCCTGAAATGAGGCCGGTGCACAGCTCCTCCCCTGCAAAGGACACATGCAGGTTATTACAACGTGAAAACTGTCTATACCAGCCAAACGCATCTTTAGCAGACTATATCTTCCATTCCTTTTACTTCATAACTTTTTAAATACTGGTAAACCTTACCTTCGGACTGTCCTAATTTTAAAATATTTGATAAAATTCTCCAGTAATAACCCAAACCGTATGAGCAGACACTACAGCATGTCTTCAGTTCCAGTCAAGAACTTGGGGAGTACTACCCTAAACTAACATGATTTTATGAACAGATGCACAGCCAAAGGAGTCCAACATCCGTGACTCTGTTGGCCTTCAATAAAACATTTAAAATAACATATACTTTCAACACATTATATGGGTTTAATAGGTTTCTGTTCAATACAGACCATCTTTATTTCTCCTCTATTTATTTTAAATAGAACTGAAAGGCTGGGATATGTTAACAACTTTTATTCCTTATGCTGTTTGCTGTCACCTGTTTGGTGATTAAGACCTGCTTTTTAAAAATATAACTGTAATACCCTAAGGGGTGATCTAAGCTTAGAAATGCTAGACTAAAAGACCTGTCTCTTGAAGTCCACTACAATGTTTTATCAGCCTCTTGTGGTGTTAGAGATTGTTGGCATCTCGATTTCTCCAGTACAGAGATAAATAATGGTCATTATATTCACTCTCATTGGAACGTACTATTTTGAGAATGATCAGTTTCTTTTTGTTCTTCTTGAAAGAACTAGTGCCAGAAAAACCACTCTAAACATACTCTGGGATACAAAATTAATTTACTAGTTGCAGAGGTGAGAGGAAACAGAAAATAATGATTTTTGTTACACTAGCGATGCAAAGCACAGGAAAAAAATGACCATTATTACAATAGCCAAAGTAAGACCAAAATAGAAAGAGAGGGAAATATAATTGAGATTCTTCAAGAGAAGAATATGATGGGTGATATCCAAAGGGTGGATTTTCAGAGTGATATTCAAAGGACAGCTCATGTCCAGTTCAAACATCCACACCACTACAAAGTGCTCGTTATAGGAGAGCAGCTGCAGAGTGCTCCTCTAGATGTGCTCCTCATTAGAGCTCTGAAGACCACTTTCCTTTAGGGATATGAACATTTACGGATGGGGTTTTTCCAAAGAGGGCATCAGCACATTGACTTATTCTGTTCCTTACACTATTTCTGTGGGTCTGAAATGCAAAGATAATCTTCATGTCTCTAACATGGTAATATACAGTAAACAAAAGGAATCTTTGCTTTACTTAAATGCTTTCTCTTCTGTTTTTGTAGTGTTGCATTTGAGACTGCAAAATATAGCATAACATACTGTCCCGGTTTCAGCTGGGATAGAGTTAATTTTCTTCCTAGTAGTTGGTATAGTGCTGTGTTTTGGATTTAGTATGAGAAGAATGTTGATAACACACTGATATTTTAGTTGTTGCTAAGTAGTGTTTACCCTAGTCAAGGACTTTTCAGCTTCCCATGCTCTGCCAGCTGCACAAGAAGCTGGGAGGGAGCATAGCCAGGACAGCTAGCCCAACTGGCCAATAGGGTATTCCATACCATATGATGTCATGCTCAGCATATAAAGCTGGGGGAAGAAGAAGGAAGGGGGTGATGTTCGGAGTGATGGCGTTTGCCTTCCCAAGTTACATTATGCGTGATGGAGCCCTGCTTTCCTGGAGATGGCTGAACACCTGCCTGCTGATGGGAAGTAGTGAATGGATTCCTTGTTTTGCTTTGCTTGTGTGCGCGGCTTTTGCTTTACCTCTTAAGCTGTCTTTATCTCAACCCACAAGTTTTCTCACTTTTCCGATTCTCTCCCCCATCCCACCGGGGGGAGTGAGCGAGCAGCTGTGTAGTGCTTAGTTGCTGGCTGGGGTTAAACCATGACACCTGCTTATAAAGACAATGGGTAGACTTAACCAGATGTGGTTAAGCTAAGTGTTTCCTTATCTACTCTATCAGGTTAATGCTCATTTGGTAAAGATGTCATGTTTCTTAGTTCCCCAGAGTGATACTGAAGCCTCGCAGAAAACTGGCAAATTCAATGCCTACTTCTGCAGTGGAATTTGGGCATACAAGTGCCATGCAACGTAAAAGCCTTATTATCCTAATCAACAGTTCTCAGTTTAAGTAGGATGAAGATCATCATCAGGGTCATGGTTCCTACCTCTCCACTTTTATGCAAATTCAGTGTCTGAAGCTAGAAGGGTGCAAGATCATTTGTCATTCAGAATAAAGAAGAAGAAATGACAGAACCTTTCACATCTGGTTCTAGAGGTTGTCTTTGTCAGCAGAGTACCACTGTCACAATATTTAAGCATTTACTCTCTGTCAGATCTAACTTTTGAGAGCAATGGTAACCCTTATCTCAGGTTCTTGCTTTACTCAGAGACACATATACAAAGATCTTCACGAAGTCTTACAAGTTTTTGAAGGATAGCATTCAGCCTGATCTACCAAGAATACTAGATCTTTCTAACATGCAGCTACTAATGTTGATTTAAAAACATTACAATGCCGAGGAAATTCAGATACTCTCCTCTGGTAAAGAGTGATGTACGTGTAATGCAAAGAGAAAGAGGTTCCTTGAAGCAATTTAAAATAATGAAAAATTTTCTTTTTTTAAGGAGCTTTTATAGTAGGATGTTTGTACAAAATTATTCCCCAACAGTATATAGTGATAATAAAATTACCTAAACTTTTCATTATGCATGACTTTATAAGCTACTCATAATTTTTAAAGTTAGACTTGAACTTTATAAAGAATGTATGGAAAAGTACACCTACACTGGAATATCTCCAAGAAGAATTAAGCTCAGTTATGACCTTTGACATGGTGTAAGTTATGATATGTCCTGCTGATGTTCAGAACTGATCAGTGAATAATCCTGGAATTGCACCTGGGTTGGATCGATCAGAACCATTCATTTTCCCAAGCGTGCTTTGTCATGGAGATGAAGTGTTTAGGTGGCTCTCCATAAACAGCAGGCTCAAGGAAGACAGGTCAAGGAACAAGAAGGTACAAATGCAAAGGGATGGGAGAAACGAATACGCATCTTAAAGTGAAAGGAAGAGCTGCAAAAAAAATTTAAAAATCTAAAAAACCAGAAACAACATGAACATTTTTGAGTTGGGATATTTCTTATTTGTCTCCAGATTTGTGTTAAGGAGAGCTATCAAAGTGCGACACCTAGGTTTGAGTACGTAGTTATAGAAGACGGCAAAATAATGATTCCTCAAAATCCCACAGCCAAATACGTTTTTGTTTTCAATCTTCCATTCTGTTTTGATTACTTTGATTTGGTTAGTGAAACTGCTTTTCAGAGATGCAAACAAAGTTTTTTATGTGTAAAGCTAATACATTTTATTAAAAGTGTCAAGGTGTCTAGGACAGTGCTATACAAGGAGGAAGACTGTCTCATCCTATGTAGCTTATGATGTTAAATATACTTAAAACTCAAATAGTCAGCTGACATACTAAGAGAAGATCCAGTCTCAAGGCAACGTTCCCTGCTTAATCCTATACATAGTGAGTTACAAAGTGAAAATTCTTTTGAGGATAAGTGGCCAGGAAAGGAAAGCTCTTCAGAATCTTGGGATGGATGACTGACTAACCATCACTGCCACTCAGGAACGGACACCGAAGAGGATACGAAATAACATCAAAATTCTGGCTATGTCAAACGTACAGGGAAAGCTTGCTGAAGTCAATACAGACCACTGTTCACATCTGAACTTGGTAGTGTTATGTTAGTGCTATACGAGGACATCAGAATAATCTACACAGACCTCTCCTGACAGAGTCTTTCTAATAAGATGCTAAAAATGATGCCTTCTGAGAAGATGGTTATTACTAAAATTAACATGTTATCATACTTAAATTTCTGATAGTATGACATTACAAGCTGTGGAAATAGCTTTTAAATAGTTTTTGAAAAACATTCTCTATGAAGAAATTTAGTATCATGAACATCAGAAAGTTAATTCTGATCCGCTTTCTGGTTTCACATCTAGCCATCTAAATCTCTCCTACTGAAACATTATTAAACACATGACAATTACAGGCAGTCTCAAATTGAAGTACCATCTAGTACGCATACAAAGTTTATGTCTGCTGCACAGGTCTGTTGAAAACGCTAGTCCACTGTTTTAAACCATGTATTTTTTTCAGAAAACAGAGTGAACCATCAATTTTACAGAGCAGAGTGTAGCTCTCAGAGAATGAAAGAAAAAAAAGAGAGAAAGATTGCAAGCCTGAAGGTTCAAATGTGAATCAAATTCAGTGTATGCCATTGTCATCCTGACAATACCTCTATAGCCTTAGCTATAGCTTTAAATTAATCATTAATAAAATAATCACAAGTTCATTATGAAAGGATAAGTAAAAACAGAATTTCTGTTAAGGTTTTGCATTTCAAGTGACAAATACTAAAGAAGAAAGAGAACTAGTTCATGAAAGTCAATTGCAATGAACTGAGGAAATCTGAACTGAGGAAATTTATTATGGCAAAATGTTACGAGATTACTTGTTTGGGGGCTTTTTCCACCTCTGCTTAGATAAATTTCATGAGAAACCGGAATCTTAAATCATGCAAGGTATTTGCAGAGAAGAGATCCAGAACTAACTGGGCTAATAACTGCTTCAAAAGTATATCAGGGGTAATCAGACAGTCTGAAAGGAGAGGATAGGAAACATTGTAAAAGCTAATGCAGAAACTACCTTTCAGAGTTCGAGAGAACTGCACTATGCACCTGCACGTCACTGCAACTCTAAAAGAATGGGATCAAGCTTCTGATCACATAGTATAAGCCATCTCTATTTCTCTGACTGATTAGTTATAATGACATCCCTATAATTAGGGAACTAAACTAATGGTTAGATAGGAGGTAGAAGACTAAACCAGAAACAAAATGATGAATAGGAAACCGATTAAAGGGAAGATATCTCTCATTGTGCTGCTTAGGGAAATATCTGGCTGGAGAGTAGAGTTCTTCTACGTGAGTAGTAGAAATATGTTCATTAATTTTTCTTATGAAATGTCAATGAGGTAATGTCAATACAGAAAACAATCCTTCTACACAAGGTAACAGGAGGGCTAAGGGGGATAAAATAGTAATAATGGGGTGAAATGTAATACTGAAAACGTATAAAGCTGTGCCACCCATAGGGAATAAACAAGAATTTGTGCTACAAGCTGAAAGTTCAGGCGCAGGATATTGGTTGATCTCAGAATAATACTGATGTGTTGTGACTTTAGAAGAAGATGAATGTGTTCCTGAATGTCTCAAGCTAATAAAACTGTATCTTTACCACAAATACTTAGCTTTTTAATGTGAGGACAGACGTTAGCTGAAATACCACATAAAATTCTGGAAGAATTTCAACTGAAGTGCAGCAGAAGGCTAGGACAATAATTACAGAAAGGCTGTTTGTCCTCAACCAATGACATTACCAAAATAGCCTCCTGCTAGGAACAAATACTCACTTGAGGACAAACATGCACCACATACTTACAGCAGTGCATCCAGCCCACACACCACCACCATGAAGTTTTCTTTTGCAAGGGCAACCATGACTGCAAAAGCAGCAGCAAAGTCAGCCACCAACAGGCCCATGTTTCTAGTCACAGTCATCACTAGACCTCACTATAGTGGCAAAAGCTATTGCTTATAGACTTCGACCCCTCTAAACACTGCAGTTCTAACAAACACTTTGCTCTGTAGTTTGCAACAATTTAACATGTTATATGCTGACCTGGATATGGGAATTTCAAATTATTGGATTCATTTGGATCAATTTAATGAGATGCTGTTGGAAAAAAACAAGTAGAAAGGAAAAGAACAGTTGAAGATGAATTGGTCTTCCAAAAAAACATTTGTGAATTATTAACAAACAAACAAATATTAGCACCAAGGTTTTTAAGCCTGGTCACCATTGCCCATAAACTCCTTTAAATATAGTGGTTTCTTTCTCCCCCTTTCTCACCTTTCTTCACTCACAAACAGTTTCATACACACTGGCTATAATAAAACAAATATGAGAGTTTCAGAAGAGCGTGGTACTGTTTAAGAGGAATCTGTTTGGGATATGGGGGATGGGACAAGACTCTCTGAAGAAGAAAGTCTTTTCTTAAAAACAGATGGTTACCAAGATATGGTGAGTCTCTACACAGCACACTGCAACACAAACTATCTGGTGTTTTAAAACTCTTTTCCACTAAGTATCTTATTCTCAATACTAACATCAACTCTTGTTTTAAAAGGTTGTTGGATTACTGTAAGACCGAGTCACTGGCTGCTAAAGGAAAGAAAGGTATGTACAAAAATCAGCATGTTAAGAGCAATTGATATACCGACGTGACGTACTATAGTCGAGGGCTCACCCTGCAAACAAGACAACAACAAAATTCTGTCCCAGGATATGCAATGTTAGCAATCTTTGCATTTATGAGGATTCATTCAGCAGTCAGATATTTCAGATACAACGCAATCTCTCCTTCTCAGGTATGGTATCTCAGAGGCAATGTATCTCAAAAGGAACCACAATTCTTTGGCCTAAATTCAAACCATCAGATGCATGACTTATTCCTGATTTCAGAGTGCTCACATCCCCACCTTGCAAGAACCTATGAATATTTGGGTGTTATAAAATATTGCTCAAAAATCAAACCGAAAAGTAAACAAAATTCAATTCCATGAATTGCATGTTTAAGTCTAAAAAAGCTCTTCTGTTTGAACTTCTAATAGCTTGATTGTAATTCCAGCTAACTCTTATTTAAAAAAAGACTTCTCAATTTCCTTCTTCTAGCATATACATGGCATATAAAAAACTCTAAGCTCTTAAACTGGGATATTTATTTTTTTCCAGTTTATTATTTTACATATGGACATGTTGATAATTTTACTGTAAAGACTGAAGGTCATCTTAGCCTAAAAACTTCTGAAAATGCATTCTAGAGATGCATAGCCTGTTGAAATACTTATAGTTTTCAATCCTCTAATTCACAGATAAAAAATAACTGCCAGAGAATATTAATAGATACTTGACAAGAATTACGTCAGTATTTCAACTTGGCTTAGGCTGGTGTCCATTTTTTGACAATTTGTAGCGTTGCTACACAGAGCTAGCTACATACCTTTACCATCATTATTTTCTTGACGCTGAGGCTATATCATATCAGGAGAACTGTTTCACAGTACCTTTATAATTAAGCACTCCTCAGCCGTCCTCTCGGTGTGGATTGCTACTGCTGGTTAATCTTCAGGGGTGGGGATCTGGGGAGGCAAATTTATGAAGGAGAAAACTAGGTTACTTATCAGTAACTGGAATTCTCTGAATATATTGCCTCCACAGATCCACACTAACCCTCCCTCCTTTTGTTAGAATTAACTCATGATTCACAATAGCTGGATAAAAATGAAGGGACTGGGCACTGTGATGCTAGAAAACCCTGCTTAAAAAAATAATCTCATGAGTCCATTGAGGCAAATTACCCGCTTGGATACTTGCTCTAAACAACTCTAGGATCCACATACAACACATGACTTCATGAAAATGGATTTGTAGCAGTGATATCTCAAAGGTGGAATTACTGGAAAACGATCAAGCTTCCACAAACCTTCCAGCAGCACACTGTGGTTTTTTTTTCCATAAGTCACATCAAGTAAAGTTCTTATCTACTTCTACTGCATTAGATATATTGTACGCATTACTAAACCCAATATATTGCTGTAATCTTCAGAGATCCCCGCCAAAGACTTTTCTTCTAGTGAGAAGACAGATAATATTTATTTGGCTTGAGTAGTTAGTTAGTTCATCGTAATTCCACCCTCTTCAGGGAGCACTTCCACTATCTTCCACATGTGTACTTAGAGTTAGTATTTCTATTCTACTTAGAATATGTACTTTTTTCTGATCTAAGCCTTAAATTTTTAAGAAACATGCTTCATCCCTGATTTTTCATGGCTGTATTTCACTAACCGAGGTCTAATATATAATAGCTATTCCCTTTCACATCACTGCAGAAGGATATAAAACATCCTTTTTCTGCCAGGACAAAATTATTCAAAAATCCAAGATGCGCTCTCCTTGCACTAAGAGAGACTACCTGGACTGTCTCTGTTTTTAAATTTTTTTTTTCCCCACGGAATTTGTTGCTAAATCAAGGTAACAATGGGAGATAATTGTTTCTAAAATAGAAAAGTGTTACCTAATTTATATTTTCCTATTTCCAGGAATTTTGCATTGTCTAAAGTATACACTTTGTGTGAGTAGTGTGTGTGCTTATTTGTCCCACCTTAGTTTGATATCAAAATAAACATAAAATATGTTTATTTAAATGGACAAAATTAACACTGAGGGAGTTTTGAAGTGTTCAGAACACATCCCTGAGTATGGATTATTTACAGGAATAAAGGAATGAAATATTCAAATTTTGGCTAGGAAGAGTGAGAGGTTAGGAAAACCCATCCCAAACTCTAACTACTGAATGATTAACACACAGAAAAGAGGAGTTGAAATGTATTCTCCCATTGTAGTCCCTGCAAAATTTTTCTTAGGATTTTTCCTATCATCACTCCATACACTTTTTCAGAGCCTTAACCGCTGCTGTTAATAGACAGCCCGTAGATGCACCTACCTAACTTTTCTCAAACCTTCCAATCCTGCCTTTGAACGTCTACACAACTAAACCAAGTCCCACACTGCCAAACCCAAATTCCATGTCAGAATTCCATTCTGCTTCATCAGCTATACAGGAAGATGATATGACTCGCCAGAATATTGAAGTCCATGTTGCAGGTGTCTGCTAGTATAGAGGGAATCATAGTACCTCCTTTTTAACTCCATGGTGGAATACATTTTCTTCTCATTTAACGAAAAGGTATCAACACTCTTCCAAAAATATTTCTGTATCTATTACAGAATGTGTTTGGGGGAAAGGGGTGGTTTTATGTCTAGAGAATTGTGCAAACACACAACATACCAAGATCTCTAATTTTTGAATATTGATTTCATGGTTTGCTTTGACAGACAAAAGAGACCACGACACAAAGTGGATGATGGTGCACTATGATGTGCAGGGAAAACGACTCGTCTCAGCCTTCTACAATTGAGTGTCTCCATAAGCAGTCTGGAATTAATGAAATCGCATGACAATTACATCTTGTAACTGCAAAGGTAAGCCTTCTAGATGAAGCAAACAATTTTTAAAGTTGACAGTAATGCTCTAATTTAATTCAATTTTAGTAAGATTTGAAAGGTTAAAAAATACTAAAGCCATACATGCTCGCAGTTATACCCTGAACAGTACTTCATGTTCAATTCATTTGGGGTAAAACACTATAGTCTAAGTTGCAGAAGAAATTTTAAAGGCTTTTTCTTTTTCATGAATATAATACAGGGAACAGACAAGGCCAGATAAAATACTGGCCCTCACTGCAGACTCTCACTGAAGAATGATTTAGTGTCCAGCAGCAACTATCAGATTTTAAATCCTATATTACTGCAATCAGCAGGCATTATTCAATGTGCCCATTAGTCGTCTTTGGAGCAACAGGAGTCCTGCCTCACAAAGAGCCGATCGCTGGTCTTGTTTCATTCCCCTAATGTACTCCTCCTCCTAAAGACTTTAATCCATTCCAGTTCTCCCTATGAAAGCACAGGTCTAGACACTCCAAACACTAATAGCGATTGCCGCACCCTACAAGTAATAATTTTTTGGTTATTCACTTTTTTCTATTTTTTTCTTGTTCTTGTATCATCTGATGTCATCTTTTTTTTTTTGGTAACGCATTTCATGTTTTTCCTACTGTTTTAGTTTTATTCTTGGCATTTTGCAGTGATTCTTCCTGTATCGTGGATTATACTTTTCTTCTTTTATCCTCATGTCGTGCTGCTTTGGCTTCTATACGCTCCTGGTCAGTATGATCATTCCTTCTCCCTCACCATTTGTGGTTCCAACTCTACTCACTGGAACTTTCCCCCCATATCTATCTATGCTCACTCTTTGCTCAGTGGTAGTTTTTTCCTCCCTTCTCTTACAATTGTGGTCTGCCTCTGCTTTTTTTTAAAATTTATTTTATTTTACTTTACAGCATGTATGTTTTCACTGCATGTTGTTACAGCATGGTTTTGCTTTCACTGCAAAAACAGGAAGAAGGATAAAGGACAAAGTAAACTACTATTAAAATTGTATTCTAGAAATGTTATGATTTGCTTCTTTCTTCCATTTCATTCTGTAGTTGGCTTGAGTCAAGCTGGATAAAATTGAAACTGAAGTACAATAGAGCACCAGACAAGTTTCATGATATTGTACTTAGATAATTATTTCAAATAAACCTGTTGTACTGATTTCGGGCTACAGGAATGTAAATGAAGGTAATAATGAGGAACAATTTACAGCCTTACTCTTACGTTCCTCCACTTTGTCATTCTGCTTTTATTTTGGCTGAAATAGATTGAAGTATAATGAATCTTCAGCAGAGATCTCTAAACAGAAATTAGCAAGAAAGGAAACTCTTGGAAAGAGATTAGTAGAATTTGGCTATGATGACTTCAAATGGTAATGGGGGGCATGTGCGCCTCCTTTACTCAGGCACTTTAAATCTGACTCAATCGAGCAGCTTAGACCAGCAAGAAACAAGGGGGTGCGGTATAAAGACCATGATGTTCCCAAAAGTCCACACAAGTCTACATGAGCTAAAGATAATACACATTCTCACATTCTTAGAGAGCCAAGATGCAACTGGTTTGGACATGAAAATACGTAGGATCTCAAAACTCAGAGAACTAGTGCAGTACGTTTTCAGCATATTTGACCTAAAACGCTTTTCTTCTCAGTGCTCACACGCTCATTTGTCCAGAGCCTTGCAAGGGAGAGACATTACTTGACACAAAAATTCTATTTCTGTCATTTTGACTGATAACCACCAAGTGATGAAGACTTCTGTTATTTTTCTTCACTTCTTTAGAAAATAAAGCTTTCCCCTCTCTGAATGACTGAGGAGATTTTTAAGCAATCAAGTTATTTAACTGAAAAAAAGATGACAGACAAATGATACTATTAAGTTTGCTCCAGACAGTTTGCTACTGCAAAATGAAAATAATTCTAAGCAAATCTGGCAAGAGAAAAAAATCCCTTGAATAGCTTTTTAAGCACTACTTAATCAGAAACACTCCAAGCAAGAACAGAGACTTCCTGGGATGTGTTATGTGTATGCGTGCAATCTGGTAATCTAGGACAAAAGAAATGATCCTTTGGCGTGATGGGTCCCCTGTGCACCAAACTGGAGGGAAGGACTGCACGCACAGGCATAGATGATGAAATTCGCTGATTATGTCCATCTTCTTGTTTGTGTCAAACTCCCCAATCAATTTAAGAACAATAAAAAAAAGAAGGAAAATTAAATTACAATGTTAAAAGCAGAACTTAACATTTCTAATGTTGTCTTTAGGAAGAACTAAGTAAGGCATGTGTGCAATAGCTTGGATGCAATCCTTGGAAAGTCATCCTTGCCACGAATACAACTTGTAATCAAAGGTATTATTTCTGCATTACCATAATGATATTATTGCTTACCATACATTTACTTGTTATTAAGATGTCCTGTCCTTTACCTTATGGAAATAAAAAATGCACATTTCCCTAGGAGAAAAAAAAAAAAAAAAAAGCCAGGACAAACCCTTTTCTTGCTCCTTAAGCAAAACACCAATCCAATCCTAAAACTCTTTAGTTTGTACCAATTAAGAGTTTTATTTTGACCATCTCTACTGGGGACCCCCCTAAAATAGTCATGTTGGTTTAGAAAGTGGCTGAGATCGGGCAGACCGAAATCAAAAGAAGAGGAACCAAGTAATCTTCAGTTGTGAAAGCCTCAGAGGCTACAAGGAAGCTGCAGAAGTACAATAAAATTACAGAGTTTAAACTCACTCCTAGGCTGGGCTGGCAGCCAGAGTGATGCATCCTGCAGCTGAGACTAGTACTCCACAGGTGTCCTTTGTTGGGCAATTCCAACCACCAACCTGACCTTCGTATTTCGTCTGTAAACATCAAATTGTTAAGGAAACACACACAGAAAATACATTTTTGCTGCTTCATTGACACACACAAAGTTCTCACAAGGCACAATGATTTTCCTTGGGGAAGAAATAGATGTTAAAGCCTGCATAAATCCTAACTAAAGTATTATATATAT
>NW_009207570.1:0-17599 GCF_000690835.1 Fulmarus glacialis
GTGTCAAAGGCTTTACTAATGTCTACATAGACAACATCCACAGTCTTTCCCTCACCCACTAGGCGGATCAGCTGGTCATAGAAGGAGATCAGGTTGGTCAAGCAGGACCTGCCTTTCATAAACCCATGCTGACTGGCCCTGATCACCTGGTTGTCCTGTAGCAGCAGGTTGCAACAGGTTGATCGAAGAGATGCCTCTACAAGAGTGTTCGGTCTGTTCCCCTCACCTTCATCACAGCTGTCTTCATTCGTGGGCACTCCCTTCGTTGGAACTTGTATATAAATCTGGAATAAGTCAGCAAAGTAACTGTTCATCACCTACTCTACAGATTTGATTTTTAAATTTTATTTTGTTTTTTTGAACTATGATTACAGAGTATGCACACTAGGGATTCAAATTCATAATCCTAGTCAACCTGCACAGGGTTTTTCCTATCTTTTTTCTTTGATGATTAGCATAGTAATATTAAATAGTTCTTTCCATGTTTGTCTGATTTATAAATGTAGAATTGAAGTGAAAGTTGATATTTTCAGAAAAGTAAATGTTTATTTTTTCTTAAAAATCTAAAATCTTTGTGTAAAAACTGGTTAGTTTATCTATCTGATAAAAAATATTTATTCTGCTGTTTTTTTTAAATAACATTTTTCCCATCTAGGTGTCTATATAATATTCTATGTAGAATGAAATACAGTGCTTCATAAAATGTTTTAAAGGCTCTTTATTCTTGTGATTTCTCAAAGACGTTTCTGTTTTAAAAGGGAGTTTTATATTCATATTAGTTAAGCAGTAATGTAATAAATGTCAAAATATTGTTGTATTTTTGTATAACACTGCATCCTTTATCAACTTTTCATCTGTTCATGTTAACTGATTCTACAGGTAGATGTATTTCTGCATAAAGTGGTTAATGCATTCATTAAAAATAATCTTATAGATAGAAGATTAGCTGTTTTGCAGTCGATCCCAGTGAATGATCCTAGAAGGAGCAAACTGATCTCATAAATCCAAAGACCTATGGGTTAGCAGCATGTGTTACAATGGAGATGACCAACTTGTGATACTGCTGATTTTGTATTTTTTTAAATCTATACGGTGAGTATAATAAGTCATGGTAAGTAAATTATTGCCTAACGTTCAAAATACTAAATGAAGGAGCATCTCTGCAGAACTAACAAAATTGTGCTTCTGTTTGCATTTTAGTTCCCAAATTCAATACAGCTTGAAGAACAACTCAGCAATGTTAGAGGGGTCTAATCCTTACTTTAGTTCTCTTTTGGGTTAAATTATATGTGGGAACTGTCATCATGTATTTGTTGATTTTTTTTTCCCTTCCCCTTCTTATCAGCAGTGGTCCCCTGAAGATGAGCATGATGTGTTGGGCCTCAAACCAGCCTGACTCTGTTTTAAAAATCAATTGCTGCCCGAGTGATTTTGGTTTAAGGGCTGAAGTGAAATGAGGTAGCGTACTTCAACACACTTTCAAGTATCCTTAGGCCCAAAATGTGAATGTTGTAGACAGTTTCGTATAGATTTATTTCATTTAAACTAGAACTGTCCTAGTTTTCAGGATCCATCTGGGTCAGGGCTTCCTGGTTTTGATTGCCTGCCTGCCTGCACAGACATTGCAATTTGACATCTGGCTGAGAGCACTGCCTGGACTTCCAAAAGACTGGTGGGGTTAAGTGAGCTATTTAAATCTGTGCAAATCTAGATTAATTCTGAGTTGATGCAGCAATTCAGTTCCATCACCAGAAGGCAACTATCTGTTAACATTCAGCTACAGAACTTGAAAGTTCACCACAAACAATGCAGGGTGGAGAGGAGAACAACTCTTAGATGTTATGAAGAGAGAAAATAGGAGTTTGTTTCTAAAGTAGGTCAGAGAGGACAAGAATAAGAAGATGACAGGGAGAAGACTGAGTGAAAGCAGAACAGAGAAGATTAGCAGGTGACATGGAGGAAAAGGGGAATTACCTGTAAGCTGTGGAATGAGAAGGAGGGGGAATAAACAAAAAATCCACATGGGGAAGAAAGAGGACAGCTGTCAACATTAATCGAACAAAATTTTTTTAAAAATCAAGATAATTGCTCACTGGTATTCAAACATTTTTTGTGAGAAATTTCTTAAAAATAATTCTGGAAAAAAAATTCAAGAGAAATAAGGTCAGACTTTTGAGAGAAAGCCACTATAGGAAGATGATGAGAAAAATGTGAGGAGTTGATCTGCCCTCAAGCTCCTCTCCCCTAATATCTTTTCCTACTTCTGTTTTGAAAATACATCTGTAAATATAAAAACAGGTGAAATCTTGATCCCTTTGAAGTTGATGGGAAGCTTAAGACATTGACCATGCTAAAAATGGTAATTGCTTTAGCATTTTGCATTTTCATATGGATAATTGTTTTAGCATTCTATATTTCCATACCAGAAGTGCCATTGCACTGGGAAAATGAATGGTAGTATGGTTCTGTGTTTCCTGGTGATGCCATCATTAAATTTGCTCACCTTTAAGTAAAAGTGTTTTCCTAAGCAGTAGTCTTGCCAATGGGACATGAAACCTGGAATTCAGTCACAGTTTCTGTGACTAGTGTGCAAATAGGAATTAAGACTACAGGCTAGATAAACTTCGTGGTTTACAAACCAAAAATACCTGTCCCACAGAGATAGATGTACTTTGCAGTATATACTGAAGTCAATTCCACTGGCAAGAAAACGTTAATGCCAGTGTTATCTTGATGTATTTTATACCTTCCCAACTTCAGCTACATTGCCTTTTCTGAAAACTTGGAAAAACAAAACTAAGTTTAACCCCATTATAATTTAAACCTCCTCAAACCCGAAGCTGGTAACAGCTGGTGGAACTTACCTGTGTGCATTTAGGTGTAGTTATAAAAAGGACACAAAGGGACCACCTTAAAGCAACTTGGGTGAGTGATCTGTGATGTGAGGAGAACTCTTGGAGCCTTTCTTGAGCTCCTCTCAAAAGTGCCGTGTACAATTGATAAAAGGATGTGAATTTAGCAGGCTCAAAAGTATCTCACTTCGGTGTTATGCTCTGACAGTCTGTCCATAGCAATCTGCAGGGATCTGACTGCGCTGGGGGCCGCCACTTGTGAGGTGGACTGTTTAGGTGTCATACTTGTTAGGGAATGAACTTCAAAGGATGGTGGAAAGTTCAGTCAAGGTGTTGGCACTGTAGTTAAAGCAGTGTTCGTGTGAAGGGTACGAGTAAGTGATTCCTGTTGCGTACATGTTCGCTAAGCACGAGGGGTTTGGTAGCAAAGGTATTGAAGTCCTGTGACCTGTTTCCTGAGCCTCTGCACTGTCAGGAGAGAGAGCGCTAGTGCACAATGGGTTCACAGTTTGTCACCAGGAAAGTTCCTTTCTCTGTTAAAAAAAAAAAAAGCTACTTATAGGTGAGAGTATTAACTTAATTCAGTGTAAGCATGTGCAGTTATTGTATGGTTTTGCAGGTGAACCACAACTTTGTTGCAGGAAACAGAAAACTGGTTATAGGATTTCTAATTTGTCTGCCCTGCTAGGTGCCCTGTCGTCGTGCAGCAGTTGATTGTGGTTATTGGCTGGAATAGGAAGGGAGGAGTTCCTGACAGAAACCACAGCTAGACGAGCTTTCTTTTGCTTTCTTTTTTTTAACAAAATGTTAAGTTTCCTTCTAGGTAGGTCACAGAAAATTAAAAGCATGCTCAGTAGTGCTGACTAACCAGCTAAGTTTCTAGTATGCAGAAAATACCTAATATTTTTGTGTACTTGGTTTTCTTTCTA
This sequence comes from Fulmarus glacialis, assembly GCF_000690835.1. NCBI lineage: Eukaryota > Metazoa > Chordata > Aves > Procellariiformes > Procellariidae > Fulmarus > Fulmarus glacialis. The sequence goes on from NW_009207570.1 coordinate 3,782, forward strand.
AATTGAAAGGAAAAACAAGATTCTGAAAAGTTTCCACAGATTCTGAAAACTTCAATTGAAAAACCTTTTAGAACACAAATGGTGTTTAATCTTTAAATAAATAGTAGGTTTATGTATTTAGTATTTAATTTATTACCTATATGACTTTTCATCTTTATTAAATTATTAAAACTTCTCAAAGTCCTACTGTTGTTTCCATATTCACAATGTCTATCTTTTATTATAGTTACGTTTGAAGAAGAAAACAAGGTTAAATGCTTTATTCCATAATTATGTGAGTAGCAGCTGTTTCTAATATTCTTGTCTTACTCTTGAATAGTTTCTCTCATATCAAAGATTAAAATCCTCTTCCATCCCTAAATCAATATACTGTAACACATCATACTTTGGTTTTTTAATTATTTAATAATCAAACTTCTGATAGGATAAGTCAGGAATATTAAAAACAGTTTACACAAATCAGGGAAAAAAAAAAACAAACCCACACTATTTTTTAGTACTTGTGTCACAAGACTGTCACATTACTGCACAATAGTAATAGAATTAGCACAGTTGAGATGAGATGACTTGCTCTAGATTCCAGATTCAAAGAGAGGCAGAGAAAATTCGTATCTTCCATTTTAGGGTATCTTTTCCCTTCCAGCCTCCTGTTTCCTCACCTCCTCAGAAAATCCTGGGGCAAATGCGCTCAGAATCCTCCAGCCTGGCAGACAGATGCATCTGATTCAGCTTTTACCCCCTCTATATGCTTACCCAGCACCCTGGTATGCAGCTTCCCTTACTTCTGTGGCTCCTGAGAAACCCTCCGTCTGCAACCAAACAAGCCCGGCTTCCTACTGCTCTTTCATGTGGGGATGCTCTTGAAACTAATACTGTCATTGAGCTCACCGGGGAGTTTTTCCAGAGGGCACAGGAACAGGAGGAGTTTCTCAGTTGCTTGTTTTCATGAAAAGCACAAGATTTTTGTATTTTCAAGTCCCCTACCCTTTTATATAATTTGATTAAAGTATATCCTTATTTAGGGGCATGGAGACAGACACACACTGGCCATACACTTGCATAGGAAACCAGGCTGAAAAAAATTATTAAAAATTTGCATTGACAGTCTAAAATGTGTTATGGGCAAGGTATATCTGGGTGAGGAGGGAGTGAGAAGACTTATATCCAGAACTTTTTGACTAAATGCCTAGGAGTTAATTTCTTCTGGCCTTTGGTTCTGTATGTATCCACATTAGTATTTTAATGCACTTTTGAAATTAATTTTCCTGTTGTATCTGCTTAACACTTCAGCTCATATTATGGAGCAGTCTTGTAATATGAACTAGATTTCTTTTAAATAAAAAATAAACCAGAGGATAGGTTCCAGCGGCACACTTAATGCAATCCAAACGCTAACAGGACCAGACTGGAGCTAGTCAACGAAGCTGGTGAAGGGCCTGGAGCACAAGTCTTATGAGGAGCGGCTGAGGGAACTGGGGCTGTTTAGCCTGGAGAAGAGGAGGCTGAGGGGAGACCTCATCGCGCTCTACAACTACCTGAAAGGAGGTTGTAGCGAGGTGGGGGTCGGTCTCTTCTCCCAAGTAACTAGCGATAGGACGAGAGGAAATGGCCTCAAGTTGTGCCAAGGGAGGTTTAGACTGGACATTAGGAAAAACTTCTTTACTGAAAGAGTGGTCAGGCCTTGGAACAGGCTGCCCAGGGAAGTGGTGGAGTCACCATCCCTGGAAGTATTTAAAAGACGTGTAGATGAGGCGCTTAGGGACATGGTTTAGTGGGCATGGTGGTGTTGGGTTAACGGTTGGACTCGATGATCTTAGAGGTCTTTTCCAACCTTAATGATTCTATGATTCTATGATTCTAGTCCAGAGTTTCTATCCCTAAAACACATACAGTGTGGACATCAGGTCATCAGCACCAAATGTCTTGCTACAGAAATCCATGCATATTACGCTCACTACTTGTGAAAGTAGGTATAACCGTAGATAGATTTCCCAACAAACTTGTATTGTTTGTCTGCGTCATAATGCTGAAGTTGTGCTCTTCCTCATAAAAAAAAAAAAAGTATCAAAATACCTAGTAATCTGTCAAAATTAGCTTTTGTGAATTTATAGGACATGCTTCTTTAAAATATAAAAAATAATTCTTATATGAGGAAGTCATTAACAATGTGCCCAGAAAATGCTCCTGGAATTTTGTCAAATGCAAGATTAACACACGCAATTCAGGGATGCGCTTTCAGTAGGATCACATACCTCCGTAAGCCACCCACTCTGACAACCTGTTGTCCAGAAGTCTTAGGGCCTGATTTCTTGTAGATATCAGTTTCATTTGTTAGGGAGCCTTAATATGAATTATTATAAAGAGATGGTTTCTGCTGGTAAGGTTTTGTTTTAATTTATGCAAATTATTTGAAAAGACTAAAATATGTATTATTTAAACTATTTATGTTGTTTCTGAATTATGGCAAGTTTTGTTCCTCTCCTATCTGCTCAATAGTCAGTTGCTCTGATCTTACACTCTTGACATAGTAATTAGTGATCCTGATGCCTGAGGAATGGATTCATGTTTTGAGACTGATGGTTGCATTTCTTCTTCTTACATGTTTCCACTGGCTGTAATGACAATAGTGTCCTACAGAATTTTACTAACACATATTTCAAGGATAATTAAGGAGCTGCACAAAAGGAGGTTTCGCACCCCCTGTTCATCTCACGTAACCAGGCAATTAAAGACATGCGTTTCTCTCACTGACTGTAAGGAAAGAACATCAGATTACATTAGAGAAAATAGAAACATGGCGTAGTAGTGTGTTGGATTTTATCTAGTCTCGCATGAGCAGTATCACATTCATACAAATTGATAGTTTTCTGTGGTCACTAGTGTTAGTGGGAATGTAAAGCAACGTAAGTTTAAAGAGGTAGCCTCGAAGTCTTTAATTTAGTGTCTTTCCACTGAGATACACAGCAACAAGTTGTTAATAGCACCAGTACAGTGACAGATGCATTGCATATACGTTATGAGGAAAATAAGAGTGGGGATGCTGCATCGAGCCCGTTACAGGATTCGCGATGACTGTGTGCAAACTAAGTGTGCATACAGGCCTAAAAATGACAACTTGTTGTACTTTATCTTATTCTAGATATTAGCTGTTGACCCAGCATTCTATTCACATTACCAGTGCTTGAACATCTGCATTATAGACATTTGTTCATACTGAGAATTCTGTACTAAAAGTACTTACACTGCAAGTAATCAGTCCCAAAACACACAAAAGTATCTCTCTTGCTTTTTCTGAAGGTGGCTTTTGCTGATTTCTCTTAGAAAATAAAAAAAAAGAAGAAAAAAAAAGATTAAAAAAAGGAGGGCTTATCTTTGATACCAAAAGCTATTTTCTCCCTTTCCCCGCCCAGAGACCCAGGCATACCTGAGACTAATGACTTTTGTTTTCCTGCTCTGTGGTTTGGTAGCCTGCAGGACTCGCGAGCCCGCTCCCCCAGTAACCAGCAGGTTATCCGTTCCCAGCTCCAGTCTTGCGTGCTGCTCATCCGCACAGTTCATGCTGACTGGTAATTGGGTCTGCCCGTTGCCCTGAAGTGGACTGGTAAGTATGAGCCAGATACTGGTTCTCGCTTGCTGACCTGTTTCCTTCTACAGAATCCATATGGTTTAAAGGATAGCAGCACTCAAAAAAAGAGAAAGAGCTTTTCAAATGATTCTTCAGGGTTATAATTAGGCAGTTTTATATAACTAAAATGTTTGAGTACTAACATGCAGTAAAGAACATGCAGTGCAAAATGATCAGTTATTAAGATTAATTTTAAAATTCGCAGGTAGTTTAGAAATACAACCACATATGTGTCTTCGTGTGAAATCAGAATTTTGGATATTTGTTTTTAGTGTGCTAGTAAGTTTAGATAAGACATGGAATTTCCAACAGAAAAATACAGCTCAGAGGACAAAATCTTTGACCCAGTGCAGGCAGCCCCACTTAATTAAAGGATTTGTATTTATTTTGGTTTTACCTTTTCAGGGGTACATAAATGGCAAATACTGAGTTGGTGTAATTATTCTTGACATATGTAGACTTTTGTAATTAAATGAGCCATATTTTCTGAATAAGATACAAGATTAAAAGAACAGGGTACTATTCTTGAGTGTAGAAAGTCCTTTTGATTTTTTTTTTTTTGTAAACACAGCTTTTCAACACTCTGTGCCTATTATATCGGATAACATATAACCCAAATCAACAATAAAACAAATATGCAGGTTTGGTGTCTCAGCAAGGTGCTCTGCTGACTTCACAGAGCCACGCACTGTCCCAAGACAGTATCATGGTGTAGATCTGAGGTGCTTTTTCTGTGTGTTCTCACCGTGTTTTGCTTCATTATTTTCAATGGGAAATCTTTTTTCTAATGGACAATGCAATCAGTTGCAGTTCTGCCCCAAACAAGGAGCAGGAAATGTTTTCGTGTTTCTTCTCTGTCATTTGAGTTGCAAAAATACTTACCTCTGTAATTTGTCCTGCAGTTTCTTCTAGGTGGCAATGACTGATTCTGGATGTTGCTCTGTCCTGCTTTGTTTTTCTGATTTCATTGTAAGGAGGATGTTCTACTAGGAAGTTTTTTCTAAGGGACATTTAGCAACGTTCCTCTTTGATTTTCAGTTGCACCTCTCTGGAGGGGGAATCAACTGTGGACAGAGTTTCAGATGTTTGGTTCTTAAGTTGGAGATTGTGAGGTCTGTAGCCTTCCTTTGGGGCCTCAAATGTCATGTCTTCTGTTTGAGACAGGACTTTAAATGCTTTTTTTTTTCCCAGCTTGTGTAGGTCTGTATTAGTTCTAAGGAGTGAACTAAGGAATTTACTAGTATAACAAAGATGCAGTTATATTTATGAACAAGTGAGCAGATAAAATTTAACTTTTTCCAGTGACGCATGAACTGACAAAGGTTTTCCCACAGTTGCATAGGTTTCAAAGAATAGGGGAAAAACAAGATTGTATTGGTTTTGTCAATGAAATATGTTTTTAAAACAAACAAAAAGCCACATTCAATTCACGTGGAAAAATTGCTGCTCTACATTTCCTTTTTTCTGGCCAGACTCGCCTTTGTTACTTGCACTTAGATGTCATTTGTCACCACGACTCTGGTCAATGTTTGTAGTTGCTTCCTAAATTGGAAACACACCAATTTTGAGTCTGAGCTAGGTGATGGAAGAATATATTGCCTCCTACTCTTCACCTGAAGGCCCTGGGCTATCAATTTCCTGCCCAAGATTCATATTTTCTGTGATTCTTTACCACAGCAGCGTGAGTGTCTCCCACAGCTTTGCGATGCCACTCCCTGTATCGCTGCAGGGGTTTATTGTGATCTGGCTACCGGGCTCTGCATTGGTCCTTGCTGAACTTCACAGGGATCCTGTCAGTCCTCCAGCCTGCTCGGGCTCTCTGAATGGCAGCCCTGCCCTCGGCACATTGACCGAACCCCACCTCCACCCCCCCCACAACAGTTTGTTGTCATCATTTTCTGGTAGCTTCAAGGGTGTTAGGAGGATGCACACCCACATGCACACACACAGCTCAGGATGATTGCTTAAGTCAGTTTTTCCTTAGAAAACCCTTCTAAGCAATCCATGCTTTGATTTCCTTTACGTGCAAGTCCACTATAGCATGGACTTTCAGCCACGTACATCTAATGCTGACTAATATCTGACTTTGTTTTCCTATTCAAAGAAAATATGCCTTAGAATAGAGCTTCTTTCAAACTACTTCTGCAGCTCTCCGTGTTTCTGAGTTTTATCTAAAGTAATTCCTTGACCTCATTTGAAAGTCTGCTGAAAGCTTCAAGATAGCAGATTACTTTGGGTAAGTGGCTTGGTGGATGACTCAACCTATAAATGATTTAGTACCTGTCTTTCCAGAAGGGATGAAGCTAGGTTATGTGTTCTATAATTCAGAAAATACTTAACACTTGAGTGAACAGGCACATACAAAAAGAAACGTGATTCACCTGGTATTAGAGCAAATCTGTTGTTTGTAATTTTTTTTTCTTTTGTCCTTGTTCAATGTTCATCATTCTAAGTTTAATAATGTCAGGGGTGTAGGAATATGCACCCAGGTCTAGAAGGCAACGGGAACAGTAACATTGTACTGTTACACTGGAGCATTTAAAACTTACTGGATTATAAAAACCAATGTTGTTTGTTGTTTTTTCTTTCAGAATAACTGAAAGTTATTATAGTGCAGTTGGGTTCAATGATGTTCAATCCTACAGAAAATGTAATAGTTCTTTTCCTGTGAAAACATGCAGCAGGTATCTGTGCTGTAAATATACGTATTGTTTATCAGATCATCTTAAGATACATGCTCTTCCATTTGTTTAAGTAAATGTTTATTTACTGAAGTATAATTCATAGCCACTGTCTTCTTAAAAAGGAAAGTTTCCAGGCAATAATTGTGCACACTTGCAACAATATGGGGAGTTTCCACTGCAGTTTTTAGTTAAACTGGTGAAAAAACACTGTGAAGTGGACCCACATGACACTTGTGCATAACTGTAGTCTATATGTCTTTATGATGTGAAGACATTGTTCTTGAAATGGGAGTTTCACTGGGTATTAATGTATTTATCAATCAAAGAAAAATAATTGTTTTTTTCAGGATCTGATATAGACAGTTATGTAGAAGATACTTCAGACAAATGAACAATTAAGACACCACAGAAAACTCACCTCCACTATTCATTATCATTTTTACAATAGGAGGACATTGCAAAAGGACTAATTCCTCTCAGGGCAGCATTCTTTTCTTTTGGAAACTACTATGTCCTGTATTGGCAAGCATTACATCTCTAAAAACATGTTTTGACTAAATTGCAACAACTGAAGAATTCATGTTCTGGAGGGGAAAAACCCAGCCATGAAAAAACCCCACAAAATTAGCAAAATGGTTTGGGGATTGGTAGTATAAGGCAGCTATTTAGTGAATAGGAGAGAGTTTTGTACTCATTCCCATTTTGTCTGCAGTCAAGGTCTTCTGAAAGTCTTTCCTACGCACCTGTACCACTGCGAAATAGGCTAAGCAATTGATAGTTTTACCCATCGTGTGTAACAGGTATCGGAAGCTAGCACACATGGTATTACCCAAAACCTTGTCATCCAGTGATTTGATCAACTAAGATTAACAATTAGAAAAAAAAAAATTTTCAAATGACCTCTCTATTGCTCTATCTGCCAAGGTTTGAATCACCATTGCCTCAGGTTAATGTTTTACAAGAACAATTAAGTAAATAGGTTTACATTGATGCCAAGTTCAGTTCTTAAATTGTGATGATGTGATGGTGACGGTGACGAGATTCTTAAACTGTAGCGACGGTGATGCGAGTTAGATGTATGTGTGAGCTAGTAAACAGATCACATTTTGCTATCCTCCTGTTCGCTGTTTTAATGTTGCCCTCAGTAAATTCTGGGGTTTGGAGGTTTTATTTGTCTTTTATAATTTCCAAGAAAGTGAGAAGCTTTTGTGTCTTTCAGGAAATCAGCTGGGGTTTTTTCTGCTTGAAGCCTCCCAGTCTCAAAATTGGGGTCATTTGTTCTAATTTAACCCATGTCCTAGGCTCTGGGAAGAGAAAGTTTAGCTCTACAAGGAAGTGAAATATATTTTGTAAGGGTGGGTTTTTTTGTTCCCTACCCCCGTTTTCACTGTGAGGAAACTAAATTGGAGGTGTGTGGCCCAGTAAAGTCGTTAAACTGGTATTAGTACTGGAGTAGATTATATTTCACAGAAAGCAAAATATATGGGTTGAAAGTGTTAAACCCCAGGTTAAATTCAGGAAATAGTCACTAAGAAGTATTGCTGGAAGGGATCCTGAAAGCATCTAACCCATCCTTGTGTCCTGACACATATGAATACCTGTCTCTGTAACACCTGCACAATTTTTGCTTATACTGTGTGTAATGAGGGAGACTTCACAACCTCTCCAGGCTCCCACCTTCTGTTGCTTCAGTAGCCTCACCATTAGACACATTTTCTTAGTGTCTAAATTAAATCTCCTGCAAGGTAACTCACTCCCATTACCCTGTGTCGTGGCCATTTGGGACACGTTGGGCAGACTGCGCTTTTTTCAGCACTGGCAGCTGCATTCTTCTTGGGCTAAGACTACTGGTTTGCTCTGGTGGGGCTCCAGCTCTCTGGCCATGCTCATTCCCCTTCTCCCAGCTCTCGCTGGGCCGGCAGCACCCCATACGGTGCAAGGTCTGTGGAAAGCCAAATCTGAGACTCTAACTGAGCCCTAAATCCTTTACTGAAGAACTGCTCTACTTGCATGAGCCACGTTCTTCGCTGTTTCCATGAGACACTTGGGGCTGTTCTGTAAAAAAGATATAACTGTAGTTGTTCAGGGAGGCTTGTGAGGCTTGATTAATTCTGCTTGGAAAGGTCTTTCATGGATCTTACAGAAGATTCAGAACATCTTACTGAATTTGATTTGATTTTGAATTTTTTTTTCTAAGCTGCAATAGAAGTGAAGAAAAGCTGAACAAGTACTTAGATCCTACTGTCTTACCTGAAAGCATAGGGAAGATGATGGAAATTTTAAATAACTTCATTTCAGTGGATGCATTGTGACAGTCTATTTATGCCAGCTCGTCCAAAATTCATAAGAGAACTGGCATGCTCCATTGGAAAGAAATCTTGTTTTCATCATGCAGTTGTGATAAAGTTTCATTACAACACAGATCCCCATTCCTTGCTATGAAAAGACAGCTAATGTGGAGGACTTCATTTTCCAGACACTCATGAGAGTCTGTTGGCGATGATCATGTAAGTTTTACATTAGGCAACACTGCACAGTGACAGAAGAGGCATTACATTGGTACATCTCTGTTGGATACTCTCAGCTAAAGTGCTCTCAGAAAGGCTGCAAAGCTGGATGGATTGTATATATGGTCCTGGTAGTTCCTGTGTTCTACAAAAGGGATACTTCTGCGAGGCATTTGTGTGGTGGTCTGACCACCCATTGAGGATCTTATTCTATGTGTACCATGAATGTCATGTCTTATCTCATTCAGAAATGAAGGTCTGTTGGGAGACTGATGGGGGAGGAGAAGGGGAGAAGGAAGGGAAGGGAGAAAAGGAGGAACATGTCTTTTATTTCTACAGGGATGAACTAATACCTGGTTTAAGTCTCGGTAAGGAGGTTATTTGCACATGATTCTACACCTTAGGATGTGTTCTGCTGAAATCATTTGGATATATGGAGTCTGCTTCACTCTTACATGCGAGTTCTGCTTGCTCAGCAGACAGAGTAAACAGAGTTTTTACCCTCCAGCAGCTGCCTCCTGATACAGCTCTGGGGAAAGTACCTTAAAAGCAGCACTTCCCATGCTTTCACCCCAGATAAAACCACAACAATAACAAATACCTAACCAAATGCAACATAATGTGGAATTTCAAGCCACCTACCAGTTACAAAGCATTTGTGGATTTACAATGTTCAGTTAGTCCCTCAGGCTTCCTTCTCAGTCATGCGGAACACCAGTGATTCCCAGTAACGCTCCAATAAGTGCTGAGTCCGCTTGTTCTGGTGCGTAATATCCTGGGGCTTAGCTGTCCAAGCAGCAGTTGTTCTTCCTCTGAGCATGCAAACAAACAGGCCAGGTCAGGGCTCCTTAGCTCCCTCCTCTCCCATACTGGCAATGCAGCCCATTTCTATGAGAGAGATTTATTGCTGCATTTACTTATTTATCAGAGAACTTGAATTAAGCAGCATTACTCGTGTTCTCTCACGAGAGGCTGTGTAGGGCCAGAAGGGTGCTACTAATCGCTGGCAGGTAGCATGTGCCTTCTACTGTGGTTCATACGGTGCTATGAGGGTGTTTAAAGGATTTGAAAGGGAGCTCTAAGGAGTGGGTAAAAGGTGTGTAGGCAAGAAACTTTGGGTACATGTACCTCCTGCCCTAAACAGGCAACTGCGTTTCTAACAGTTCAGTCTTTTCCAAAGTAATTTCAATTATTATTTACAAATGTCTTGATGGGGTAAGAACAGATACTTGCAGAGGAAGAGAGAAGTGTGAAAGACAAGTAGAGCCTAGAGTGCAAGTCAGGCTCTGGTTCAGCTCAGCACTCGGCAGAAAAGTGCTTCTGAAAAGATTGGCATCTCAGCAAGCAGAGGTGAAAGTAAAAGTCCTCAGAAATCCTGTAAAAATTTGACCTGGAAAGAACAGAGCTCTGAACTGGCCACTTGGCTGAAGCTATAGATTACACCGGGAATCAAAAAAAAAAGAAAAAAGTAGGAAACACAAAAGAAAAATTATAATAGCCATTGCTATGGAAATTTGATGCTTCAGAAACTCAAACCTCATGATCTTTCAGGTTGTGTTTCTTGTTGTAATTGGAAAGAGGTGAAAGCCCTGTTCTAAATACAAGACAGTAGAACTAAGGGGGTTTTGTAAGATTGGGAACCATTTAAGGCACATTTGCACAGTAATCATAGGCTAATTAATCTTGGTGTTCAGTCAGTAGAGCCAGTCATCTGGAGTAAGTGTGCCGTGCAGACCTACCCTTAGTGACTAAGTCCTAGGACTCAGTCAGGAAGCTAGATCACTGACTGGCTGTGTGATCTCAAGCAAGTTGTTTATTGTCATCATGTTTACTGTACCAAATGTTCTACAAACTGGTTAGGTTCATTTTGGGAACCAATGTTGTGTTACAATACAAACATGCAGTTCCCAGGCAGAAAAGCAATTTTGTTTAATCTTCTGTTTCCTCATATGTAAAATGTGGCTTCTTGCTCCCTCTCTTCCCCCCCAGAGAAGAGTTGTGTTCAGTTAAATTTACTTGCTACAATGAAAACACATACCAATGATTTTGAATTTGAAAATTCTGGGGTTCAGGTTTATCACGTTCTGCAGTCCCCAGGTGCTCCAGGTTGATGGAGTAATATGTGCTGTACTGTGATGTGGTTTAAGTATACTGCATTATAGAATTGTCGTGGATCAAGTATTTTTCACACAGGCATTTACCATATATATTTGGTATGTACACACATACCTACACCTACACACACTGAAATAACTATATTTGTGTGTAGATAAACATGTATTCTAACATTAATAGTCAAGGCAGGTTACAGGCAACAAAGAGAGGAAAATTGCTGCCCTGACTATTTGAATTATCGTCAGGCATTAAACTGCCTCCATTTGGGGATGCTTTATTCTTGTGCCATCCCATAAGAGATGTAACAATGTTGCACTTAAATTGATGTTTACTTTATTAATGCAAAGCAGCATTATATTTCTTAAGTGGAATGCATTTCCTATGGTTCACTGCTGAAAGAAAGTTTGCGGTAACTTGGGCCGAATGTTAGATGCTATACAGGGATCTAATGATAGCTAAAATATCAAGATAATAAGGTCTAATGGTTTCCAAATTCTATTTCTCAGACTATCTGCAATTTTTGAACTTCATGTTAGTAGTCCATAAAAAAAAAAGAGCTGGTCTTGTTTGCTGCTGCTGTTGCTGCTGCACTGGACTTAAAAGAAGCCCAAATTTTTACGTTTTTTTAAATTTATTACCTTGGTAAGAAACAAATGGCTGTCATTGTCACAAAGATGGTATCAGTCACTAGCAGAAAGGAGAGTAGTCATTTTCATGGTCTAGGAATAGATCTGAGAACCTCTGGCTCTGCCGGACTTTTCCAGGCAATGTTTCTCCAGTGTTTTTGATGTAGGCAGCTGCCAAACCACGTGGTTTTATACTGAGTTGAAACCTATTCCTGCTTTTCCAGAATCTGTGGGGACAGATTGCAGTCCAGGTTCAGAAGATCTCGGTGCAACTCTGCAGCTCTGTTGGCTTCATTAGAAATCTGTTCTTCAGATTGCTGAGAGTTGCGCAGGGGTTCAAACATGCCAAGATGTTGAAATGCTAAATCATGTCTCTTCTCCACCAGCTGCCTCTCCAAGGCATCAGGGAAGTACTTTTCTGAGGCATATTGCTCATACTGTATCAGAAATAGTGTGGCCGGCAGGAGTAGGGAAGTGATCGTGCCCCTGTACTCGGCCCTGGTGACGCCGCACCTCGAATCCTGTGTTCAGTTTTGGGCCCCTCGCTACAAGAAGGACATTGAGGTGCGGGAGCGTGTCCAGAGAAGGGCAACGAAGCTGGTGAAGGGTCTGGAGCACAAGTCTTATGAGGAGCGGCTGAGGGAACTGGGGGTGTTTAGCCTGGAGAAGAGGAGGCTGAGGGGAGACCTCATCGCGCTCTACAACTCCCTGAAAGGAGGTTGTAGCGAGGTGGGGGTTGGGCCCTTCTCCCAAGTAACAAGCGATAGAACGAGAGGAAATGGCCTCAAGTTGCGCCAGGGGAGGTTTAGATTGGCTATTAGGAAAAATTTCTTCACCGAAAGGGGTGTCAAGCATTAGAACGGGCTGCCCAGGGAAGTGGTGGAGTCACCATCCCTGGAGGTATTTAAAAGACATGTAGATGTGGCACTTAGGGACATGGTTTAGTGGTGGACTTGGCAGTGCTAGGTTAACGGTTGGACTTGATAATCTTAAAGGTCTTTTCCAACTTAAACGATTCTATGATTCTGTGATTCTATGCTGCCACCTTCCAGATCCTGAAACAGGTTTTATGGAGTCCTTACTGCTTATACCACAGAGCAAAAGAGATGGATCCTGCACTAGGATAGATGGTACAACTCTGGAGGGAGATTGTACAAAAGTAACTTCAATCTCTGTGCTGCCCCAACCAGTGATAGCTGCTCTGTGAGTAGCAGGTTGGTGCCCTATACATTGCCGCAGCCCAGGCTTAGCTGATAATACCTTCAGGAATCCACTGCAGCAGAAAAGAGCTGGCAGAGTGCAAAGATCCAGGTTTCCTCATCCAAGAGGAACGCAGTACAGATGCTACACAGTCATGGTGCCACTGGAGATTTACTCTCCAGTGTGGAGACCGTGCGATGACATTAGCCTTAGAGCCTTTTAGGGCTGCCAGGGTAGTTCAAAGCAGTGACCGTGCAAGTTAGAATCCAGGCCAGTCTCTTTTTAAGTGCATAGGGTTGGAAAAGAAGAGGAAATATACTTGCTTTTCATGTTTGGGCTGTGGCCTGAATGAGTATATCTCATTGTTGGCATAGATCAATTCTATTCTGGCAAACTTGTGTGCTGAGAGAGTTGAGAAACAGTGATAAAATGGTATTGTCCTAATGCTAGGACTGTCCTTAGCAGATGTGAAATAGGAAAGGGAAGACAAATGTCCTTGCAACTTCCTTCCCTTGCAGTCTAGATCTAACCATCCCCAACGTGGAGAGCAGGTTTTCTAAGTACCAATAACTATGACTCCTCCCACAACTTCATGGTTATCCAGAGCTGAACATGTGGCTGTGCTGTAGCTATCCTTGTTATTAGCCTTCTAGATCCTCGTTATTACCTCCTAAGAGCGTGCAAACCAGTATTTTCTGTGACCTGCATTTCTGCATGGTACATAGGTCTATATCCTTAAGAGAGTCTTATTTCTGCACATCATCTTTTGTCCTGTCAACCCACATTTTAAGATGATTCCAATATCTTCATGTTGGCTAAAATTATTACATCTTTGAAGGGAAGATACATGTTATTTTCAGTCCATCATTAAATTGTATTGAAACTTGAATGACAATTTTCCAGGTTATAGCTTTTTTTTAAAATTTTGGGGTTATTTTGGTAAGAAAATAGATTGCAAAGGAGGAGGGGTTGTGAATTCAATCAGCTGATGGCAGTGATATATGCCTATCATAGACACAGGGGAATGAGGACCAGCTGTATCTGCTTGGCTTGCAACCGCT
>NW_009207570.1:17630-24422 GCF_000690835.1 Fulmarus glacialis
ATGCCCAAATGAACAAGAAAAGATGCCAACAACTCAGTGAATTTTATTTCATTCTGAAGCATTTTCTCTATACAAATTAGATTACTAAAATAAATATTAATAATTTCTTTCATACGGAAAAGGCCAGAAAACAGCAAAGAACTTATCTAAATTAAGTTCATCTCAGCAAACTCGAGGAAAAATTAGTTTTTATCTCTCTCTCTCACTAGCACTAGTGTAAAAGTAAAAAGCTGTTACGTAGAAAAGTTTTGATGAATAGCATACTTTTCTTCCCTAAAAATCAACTAGTAGATCAAATCTGTTCAAAAGAAACAGAATTTAAATATTTATTTCTTTTGATTTAATTCCCTGAGAGTAGGGGGGGTGGCATCTGTGGTGTCCTAATAAATCATTTAGATGAATTCAATCAGGGCTGGTTTCACAGGAAAAGGTTCCTGAAACTGGTTAATTTCTTTACTTTCTTATTAATCAGGATACTTCTAATCAGTTTGAGATGTCTCTGTACAATTAATAAAATAGGCAGTCAGAGCAATGTGTTCAGCAGTAGAGCTATGTGTTACTATAAGTTACAAATTTAAAATTTGCCTCTTCTTTAGGCTTAGTTACAAATACAACATAGAATTACAGGAATTATCAGGTCATTGATCTGTTTAGTCCAGCCACATTTGTTTGTAATGGCCAGAAGAAAGATGTACCATATCCTGCCATGAGCAGTGAGGAAATAATCTCTCCTAGGAAGCGCAGGCCTGAGGTGTGAAGCCTGATGATTTTCATTTCATAACATCCAGGATGATGGTGTTCAGTTTTTGTTTTTTTTTTTTTAAAAAAAAAGGTGGTTTTGTGTTTCCCTAAAAATTTCCCGTGCTTTTGATTCCTACTAAGATCTTGGCATTTGTGATACATGTGGTAGTGGGTTTCCCTAATTCTTCAATACATGTTGCCCCCCAAAAAATAATTTTTTAAACTTTTTTAGTTCTTCACTTTTGATCTCCATATTAAATCTCTCTTTTTTGTTTTGTTTTTTTTTTTTTTCGCATTGCCTTCTGAGGCAAAGCAAATAGATGCATTGCTTGTCCAAGGTTTGTTTATGGTACTAGTTCATCACTGAATTTAGGCTTACTGTAATTTGCTTACTCATAGAGACACATGCGGGGCCAGTTCTTGAGAGCAGCAGTCCTTGCAGATCGGCTTACTGTAATTTGCTTACTCATAGAGACACATGCGGGGCCAGTTCTTGAGAGCAGCAGTCCTTGCAGATCATATACAGGTTCCTCAGCCCTTCCCCTTCAGAAGCAAAGCTCAGAACCCCGTGGGCGGTCTCCAGAAATGCTTGCTCCAGGACTTGCATCCAGTTAAGTCACTTAGGAAAAACAAGTGTTCAGCATCAGTCTCCGTTCTTGAGATTTGCCCCCAGGCAAACCCCATCAAAATTCCTTTTAGGTTACGTGGGCTTCAAAGGTGAACAGGGGGTGCGAAACCTCCTTTTGTGCAGCTGCCTGGCAGTATAAGTAACTGTGGAGCTTTAACCGTTAAAGTGTGCATTTAAATGTACAAAACCTTTTTCAGCAGAGGCTGAGAGAACATTAAGCTTGCCACAGAGCATCTTTCACCATAACATGGACAGATGACTTACTTTCACACTGCCTGCACAGCAGGTGCAGAACCGCTAGGTTCTTATAAAAGACAGCATAGAAAGCCATGCTTGCTCATCTAGTGGTGAAAGTCTTTTGGATTACACCTTATCTAGGTGACAAGCTGTAGACACTAAAAAGGGTTTGATCATGCTATATATTCTGTCTTCTCAAGGTGCAATTGGTGTATGTTGTATTTCCTTTCTTCAGGGTGTTTTTGCAACACAGAACCTTAGATTAACAAGAAAGGATCATTAGTATATCCCATTTTTATTTTACCTTTGAGCCTGGAGTTTCAGTTTTCTTCCTGCCGCACTTTTTGCTGTCCTCTCCTGCTTCAGCCTGACCATGTGCAATTACTGCCTTCCCAAATGTTAAACTCTATTAAGTAACTACCGCTTCAGAGCCAACCTGAGCTCTAACAGATTGCAAACCCACTGTGAAGCAGAATGTCCTTCCGCATGAGGCTGGATAACATTCATATTCCAGATCGCAGTTTTTTTCACATAATTATCCATGTGTTTGAGATGAGTATATGAACTTATTGGGCAGTATATAGCATGATTTGTCATGTAAAATTCATGGGATTTAATGCACGTAACCCATTACTGTGGACACACTATTAATTAAATCCCTTCAGTGCAGCATAGCTTCTTTAAAGAACAGCTTGCCCAAACCCTACTTCTGAAACAGACAGTGACTTATCTCTCCATGTGACATATTAGTCATTGAAATATCTCTTAATCAGGTTTTTAATCAGCATGCTTTGGCTTTTCTTCCTTAAAATGTGAGATCTGAAATGTTACCTAAGACCAGATCATTCCTTCTGCAAAAAGAGGCCTGGGGGAAGTTGAGGGACGAAATCTCTGCCAGCAGACTGCACCACAGTCCCTCGCTGGGGCAGGAACTGATGTACCAGAGTAACCTGCCCGAGGGGTGGCAAAACCTGGGGCTTTACTAGACCCAGTAGAGGACTCTATGCTTCTGTGTAGGAGCTTTCCCCCATTTCGACTCCCTGAGCTGCAGCTGCCTTGGGATATTTAGCCATCGGGGTGGGGACGTTACTTTTGTTTGAGGTGCTGGTACAATACCTGTCATTGTCATGTCTGAACCGTTTGCATTTGTTCTTGCAGCTAGCCCAGGATACGGCTGGCAGACTAGTTGGTAACACGCTTCACCTTACCCATGCTCAGTCTGCCTGTGGCCCCATGCTAAGGTGCTAAGTATGGTTGGGCTTCAAGTCTTGAAGATGGACTGCTTGTGCCTTTGCTTCTCTGCCAGCGCAGTCACACCCAGCTAGTAAAGACCAGCTCTGCAAAGATGGTAGGCACCTCCTACCTGCTTTGGCGATTTTGGTAGGAGCGCAGGTACATAAATAGGTGGCTGGTGCTTAAATTCCTTTGCGGACTTCCTGTGAAGCATCTAATTAAGGCCACGTTGGAGCAGGGAGTTGAAGTATGCCTTCCAAGGCCAACTGGATTGACTAATTTACTGGATTGGGTTTCTTCTTCTGACCTCTGCTTGACCTCTTTTGGGGATGAAAAAAGAAGTCAAGTCTTCTGTTTCTGGCCCACCACAACTTCCTCCCCGGAGCAAGCCCCCAGCGCAGCCCCTGGCCTTATGGATGGGAGCCTATCATTGCACCTGCCAACGGACGGTGCCCTGCGAGGGTGGGAGGTGCAGGGCACACACATGCGTGAGTTCTGATTTCCACCCTTGCTGGGTGCTTCATTGCTGTGTCCCTACAAGAGCGATAGGAATTATAAAGCAGCTGGCCAGCCAGTGCCCTGGCAGGTATTCAAGCTCTGCTTAGTATAGCTGTGTTGGCCAGAACTGCATAGCTCCCTGTTCCCCCTTCATCCCAGCTGAATTGATGTAGAAAGACACCCCTCAGTTAAAGAGCATTTCAGCTTCTTCACTGGTGCTTTGAAATATTTTCCCATCTCTTCTATCTGTAAATATT
This sequence comes from Fulmarus glacialis, assembly GCF_000690835.1. NCBI lineage: Eukaryota > Metazoa > Chordata > Aves > Procellariiformes > Procellariidae > Fulmarus > Fulmarus glacialis. The sequence continues at coordinate 21,225 of NW_009207570.1, forward strand.
GCCAAGTGTCTGTGTTGGCAGGTTCTTGTGTTGCCAGCTTTCATGCTTTTGTCAAAAGCCATTGGGTTGCTCTGCTAAGATTCAGTTCCTGCAGCCAAATGATAAATGACAACCTCTAGCCTTGTTTTCTATGGCTGAGGAAGAAATGTCACCATATCGGAATTTAAAAATCTGGATACTAGGAAAAAAAAAAAAGAACTGAATCTTCATTGTTGTTAATAATAATAAAACCATTATATTATACTGCTAGTCATATTATGTATGGGACACATGTGGCAGTGAAGAACCCTTACCAATGGTCACAGAATATAAATTTACCGTGAAATTTTGCTGGGAGGAAATTCTCCAGACCACAACACACTGACCCAAATCTTCATCCTGTATTAGTTTGGCCATTCGGGCAGCACTACTTCTTGTCTCTGATGCAGCAGGTTTGTTGGTTTGATGGTGGGTACCTACAAGGTCCCTCACTGTTAGTAAGGACACTCAGGTATTTTCTGAGGCAGAGCAGTTCCCTTGCTTCAAATGCCTCTTGGTGTCCAAAGCTTGGCCTATTGGTCCTACTTGCAGCCTTTTCTGTGACCTTCTCTCTCCAAGGGCAACGTGGCAACCAGCCACCCCCTCCAAACGGGGGGGATCACACTGTTGGTAAGCAGAGGTAAGCCATGATTTCCCTCGTTACAACGGGGAAAGAGAGAATAGCTTGGTGTCTGCATTATACCAGCTAGAGGGAGTTGCGCTACTGGAGCTCAGGAAAATCATTTTCAGAGGTTAAAGATTAGTAGTGGTATACTACAGGTCACAGTCCAGCTCTGCCCCTTGCACTTTGCTCTGTCTCCATTGAGGGCCTCCTGCCCTGGGGAGAGAGCTGCCTCTGCTCTCCAAAACAGCCCCCCTGTTTGTTTCCTGGGGAGAGCTGTCTTGCCCAGTCATATCCAGCTGCTTTGTCCTTTTTCAGTGAGGGAACTAAAGGCAGAGAGGTTAAGTGACTAAGTAAGGCCAAACAATGAGTCAGTACCAGCAGTCGAACTGAAACTCAGGAGTCCTTGGCTTCTGCTCCCGTGTTTTCTCTCCTGCTGGAGGAGACGGGAAGCTGAGAGGCGGGGGCCTGCCAGAGAGACAGTCTGCAGAGGACCGAATAAATACTCGCTTGTGTGCAAGTGAACACAACCTCGTCTGTCTGTGCCTGGTGCTCTGAGAAGGAGTTCAGTGTGCGCTCCTGCCATTAATTGCAGAGCCAGATCCCCTCCTGCACTGCAGCTGCTTTGTGCTGCACGGAGGAGCGTGGCCCCAAGGCTGGCACGGCTGGGCAGAAGAGGACCACCCCGGGCTTATGGTGCCGTGCTGTTACAGCCTTCCCAGGGACCGCCGGAGGGCTCGTACCTGGGGGGAGAGAGGGAGGATTTGCGTGCACCCGCAGAAGGGTAGCGGGGGAGCACGCTGTGGCGCTCCTCCAGCCTCCGTAATTTGGAGATGTCTGAGGAGAGGGGAACTGACAAGACACCAAGATCCACTTTGCTTCCGAGTTTTGAGCACTCTCCTTGGCCACCCCTTGTAACAGGACAAGGAGAGGAAAACGTGTTAACTCGATAGATGAAAATAGCTCTTCTGAAAGCACTGCATACTTTTGATTAGTAGTATTAATGTTGTGAATCCAGATGGTTTGATGCCAGATTTCAGTCCAGATTGGAGCTTGTACAGCTGAAATCCATCCTCTCAGTGAGGGAATTGCTCATGGAAAGAGCAATAATCCTTACAGTGTGGTGAATGGCAATATTGGAAATAATTTTCTTACACTGTCATTTGATGTGCAGATAAAATTAAAAAAACTTAATTGCTTTTTATTTTTAATGTATGACATTTAAAGCTAATGAACTTGTCAGAGGATAGTATGATGCTTGAATTAAATAAAGCTAGGTTGCTTGTATTCTTGGCCTGACAACATGAGGTGACTAAAGGGTTACTTCTTTGTCCTCCTGCCTTTTTCTTCCAAGATACTTTTGACTGTTTCCTGGCTTTGTTTAGCAGAAGCATCCAGTTCTGTCACTGAGCTGACAGTCACAGAGGGTGTCGTGCTATATTTACGCTTTACACAATATTTGTGTCAAAAAGCCTCTGTCTAAACAGACCCGATGTCAGTAAAAGATGGCCCTGGAACAAATGGTCTGAAGTTCCAGAAAGCTGATCTTTCCCAAAAGTGACTAATGTGAAGCAAATGGAAAATGTTGGTCTGAAACAAGTCAGATCCAGCTGCATGCATCTGATTAAAAACATCAATTGCTGGACATCTAAACCAAATAAAATATGAAGCATTTTGATTAAGCAAAACCAGGAAACTGTTACCATTTTTAGGATGTGTTTAAATGTGTCAGTATCTATTATCTGATATACGGATATCTTCAGTATCTATTTAAAGGGATTCCAGTGTTCAGACAATATATGCTGTAACTTCTATCCAGAATTACTTTTGTCTCCTTGCATCCAAGCTGGAAATTCCTGTCCCTCTTGTCCATCCATCTCAAGATCAAATACAGCTGGTTTTCCCGTAACTCAGCTTCTTCTTTCCAGCTGGCCTTCTGTGCAACTGATTTTTTTCAGACCTTGTATAGGTCTATCTGTAGTGTTTTGACTATAATCGGCACTCTACATAATCATAGGAAAATGGCTCTCCAAAAGTTTTTAAATGCATAACAGAGTATAAAATCTGAGGAAATCTGAGAATGCAGGTAGAAGAGAAGAAGTCAAGATGAGGAAAATTATGTCGTTTTAAACACAAAATGTGACCACCACTATATCTTAATTCAAAGAAATTCATGTCAGCATCAGCATGGGCATACAATTTTGGAAAGAGCTGAAAATGCTTCTTAGTATATAGGACTTAGAATCATAGAATCATTTAGGTTGGAAAAAACCTTTAAGATCATTAAGTCCAACTGTTAACCTAATACTGCCAAGTCCACCACTAAACCATGTCCCTAAGTGCTGAATCTACACGTCTTTTAAATACCTCCAGGGATGGTGACTCCACCACTTCCCTGGGCAGCCTGTTCCAATGCTTGACAACCCTTTCCGTGAAGAAATTCTTCCCAATATGCAATCTAAACCTCCCTTGGTACAACTTGAGGCTGCTTCCTCCTATCCCATCTCTTGTTACTTGGGAGAAGAGGCCTACACCCGCCTTGCTACAACCTCCTTTCA
>NW_009207571.1:0-25224 GCF_000690835.1 Fulmarus glacialis
CCAAACCATTCTGTGATTCTATGATTTACGAAAAAAATCTTAATTATTATGGCTCAATTTTTTTCATACTTTGTGCTGACAGTGAGTCTGAATTTAAGGTTACCAAAGGCTGGAGTCTATTAACACTTTTTTTCCTAGTAGTATGTATTTTGTGAACAGGAAGGTTCAAAACCACTCAATTTTATAGTAGTAGATTTTCATAGGAGGTTATTAATGGTAGGTGATTTTCAGAAGGTATGGACTTGAGTTGTTATTCTGTCAAACCTTAAATGGCTTAAATTTCTGGATCTCACAAATATGATCCCTGAAAACTTACTTTTTCTTTTTTCCCTGAGCCCCTGACCCTCACATTAGGATGCATAAGGCTTCATTTGAAACAAATTACTTTTAAAACCAAAGCTCTTTTCAGCCCCAGGAGATGCACATGATTAGAGAGTTACTAAGCACTTTAACGCAATCGCACAGGCTGTAAGAAAGAAATATATTAATGGAAGGAGATCAGCAAGAATCAATAATTTGCTGGAAGACCTCAGAGAGAGGAAGAAGCCCCTCCAGCTTTTAATTTTGGAATTGGCATTAAAACGTGCTGAGTACTCGTGATTCTCATGAGATTTGCCCTTCGTTGTTAACAGCGGATAGGCTCTTTTTGTTTGTAAAAAGGTACACATGACAAGGAGGGAAAAATGCAAAGATTTAATTCTTGAGATGGTTTGAAAAAGCCCCTGAGTTGATGACATGTTTTAAATAAGTTCAGTTGCATAGATGAGACTGGTTAAGGTAAACAAAACATAAGAGACGTAGCTGCCTATTCTGTGGCCGTGAACTCTGAGTGACATACCAAAAATAATGTGATGTCTCCTCCTCCCAATAGAATTATCTGTATGATCTAATAATTACATGTCTCATATAGTGTAATTTGGAGTTTTCTAAGAGGGTATTTCCTAGTACTTCCGCAGCTGTAGAGATGATCTGGTAGTAGAGAATTTAACCTGAATTTTCTAATCTGGGGCACAGTGCAAAACTGGCGTCTGTCTCATGCGTGCTTTAGTGCAGCGGATCTGTTCATGCACATGCACATAAATATATGTGTACGTATGGGATCACACACACACGTATATGGTTTTTTTTTTTTTAAGGTGGCAATCAGCTGTATTTGGCCCCAGAAAACTGTTCCGGCACAAAGAGATTACAGAACCACTGCACTAAGTTTCCTGTTCCTATCTTTAATATTTTATGTTTACACCTACATAGTGGCTGCGTATGTGATAAGCAATAAGCAATAACTTACCATATCGCCGCATTGTGGTTGAAAAAAGAATTGCTCCCATTTTGCAGGTAAAGAAGTGAGAAACAGAAACATTAAGGATTCTTGAAATCATTTGGAAGTCTATGACAGAGTCTGTACTAAAAAATCAGAATTACTGAGTATCATTTTGGTATCTTAACTATATAATCCTTTCCATATGTGAGAAGTTCTATATTCCCTCTTTCTGGAAATCCTCTACTAACACATTAGAAGGATGTTACGGACTCTTCACACTGTCAGGAATGTCAGGAAAAAGTTAGGGAGTTTGGTCTAATCTCCCTTTGTTACGAATTTCTTCAAATATACGGTCTGAGTTAGTTTTATTTCCTTTCTAATCCTTCTGTGAGATATGACTATAGGTTACTTATTCCACTGGAGAGGACTCCTTAATGTTATCTCTGTACTGGAGCAAGTGCTTCCATGAATGTACACACACTGGTGGGGTTTTTTTTTTTTAATTCTTTACTGACCTGTTTCTTAGATTTTACCTGACTTGGCGTGATCTCATTGTTCCTCTAGTGGGCAAAATGATCACTAACAAAATAGTAGTTAGCATAACTAATATTCGCAGAACTCATCTAAAGGTATTAAAATGTATAGGAGATCATGCAAAATGATTGCAAAGCGTGCGTTTAGATTGATGTAGCTCCATAGTATGATGCAGTCAGCTGCGATGCGGAAGAAGGCTGCCCCTAACCTGGTGTAGTAGCATGCTTGTTTTTCGTGACAGCTCAAAACAGTGCCTTCTACATCTAAAAGTACAAGAAGTATTTAGGTAGAAAGAACAGGTAGTTAGCTGGGCTTTGGCCAGGAAAATGGTATAAAACTCAGTGCTAGCTGAAATCTGCTGTACAACCTCTGGCTAAAATAACAGATTAGAATAATACTTTAGAAAATTCCTAGTCTAAACAGGCATTGTTTTTGTAATGCTGAAACACTTCAAGGCAGTAACAGACTAGATCGGTTACTGCAAGACTGCAAGACAGATTGGCATGAATATGCTTATTTAACACTGTAGCAGCCAGCAACCAGACTGGGTCCACAGTGAGTATGAACAGAGATCCCATTGACGGATGGCTTCAGTATCCCCTTTGGGCCAAGCCGCCTTCCTCACAGTCTTGATAGGAGACTTCCCGTGTATTCACCCAAAACCACTGTTCTGAACCTCTGTTTTATTTTTTCACTGCTATATGGAGAGGTTTATTTTTGGAAGGCAGAACATTTTTAATGTTGCATTCTTTGTGCCCCACAGTTACTTGCTCTCTTAGAAGAATATTCAGCTCTTTTTTTGACTTTCTCTATGGTTGCCTATGCTCCAGCTGTGTTTTTTTAACACCTGATATCACTTTGCATTACATTCGCTTACAAATCAGTGTGCATCCTGATGACCTACATTAAATCTAATGACCCTTCTTGTAGCCAGAGAAAATCAAATCAATACGAGGATGTGAAGGAAGCACAAATTCCCTTTTAGACTTGAATATAATAAATGGAAACAGGTGTGTCACAGAGGTTACTGAGTCGAAGTTAAACCTACGGAGCGAAAACCTGGGAGCTCCAAACTGAGTCTTACAACAATTTGATTCCTGAGGAAGTGGAAAGAAATCAATAGAAAGTTAGTCATCCGTTTTCACAGGGGCCCTACTTCATTTTAGTTTCTGTCTTCCTGGCCAAGTTTCTGTCACTATTAGGTGAATCAGACTGGCGTTTGTCTCTAAACATAAATAAGAGTTGTTCTTGCCCGTGTATCTCTGAAAGCTTTTTCTTACATTATATGTGATCATCACCTGATGTTCAGACAAATAATCCACTTTCTAATTTAAAAATGCTTTAGCAGAAATGGTTTTGGTATAATATAGTTAAAAGGTATTTGATTTCTCTGTTCTTTCTCATTTTGTGTATACGTGTTCCCCCTCTTCCTCTACTTTTTCAATGTACACACACACATACATACATAAAATCCTTTGTATATTACAATGAGCAATGATACGCTGTGATGTCAAGATCTTAGTTTTATCACTGCATTTCTTTTGGCTCGCAAACATATCCCATAATGCTTTGTGTATGTTAACAAGGCAAGATAAACTAATTAGAAAAAATCCTCTCTGCAGAGTACAAGAGCCCTTTTGGCAGCAGAAAAAATGAGATTATGTGCAGATTGCTAAACTGTGGTTACGAGAATGTTAATGGAACACGCTGTGGTGCAAAATCAGGCTCTTTCATAGCCCTTCGTGTGCTGGGGTGTTGGATCAAGAGAAAGGTAAAAAGCGACTGGATGTGCTCTTTCATGCTGTTTTCTGACCGGGCTCTCCCCGCTGGTTTCTGTTGCATTAGAATATGAAGTTCATTATGCAAAATGACACGTGTAGCAGACAGGGTACAGGGTTTGCAGCTAGCTATATGCAGGCTCTTTGGTTTTTTTTCCTGGAGGTAGTGAGGCCATCTTGAAAGTTGCCGCGATCTCCTTTGCTCTCTGGGGCTGGTAACCCTCTGTGTCCTCGTGTGCTGGCAGGCTCGTGCAGCCGCAGCAGCTCTGCATGTAAAGTTTAACTTTTCTGAGTTAACGCTCTCTTCTCAGTTAGTTTTATCATTTACGCTGTCAGGCTTGGAATAATTTGTTTAAAAAAAAAAAAAGAACAGTTAAAAATTTGCTTTTCAGTTAGTCTGCTCTTCTTAACCTGAGATTTAATTACTTGCTATGATGTTTTTAGTGTAAACATTGAAGCATTTCTGTATGTAAAGAAGGAGCTTTGAGCACAAACACTATAAACCAACAAGGCAAATAGCACCTCAAGCCAGAGTAAAGGGTGAATTTCATGCTGTTGTTGCTATTACATGCTTTCCAGAGTTTGGTAGCTGAGGTAAATTTTCCATTGCAAATCCAGTTTTCAACGTCTCTGAAGAATAACATAGTCCATTCCAGGAGAAGGAAAGCACTGATGGAAGATTTAGGCATCGGGTAGAGTTTTTTGCCGCTTTGTTTATTTGTTTTCGGTTTGATTGGTTTTGCTTCTGGTTTAATGGAAAGGTGGGGAGGATTACTATTATAATTTTTTATGGAATTTTTTTTTTGTGCAACTTGTAAATTTGGAGATTAAGCCCTGACCTTCTGAAGTTAGTGTCAAAATGTGGTACTTAAAAACCATACCTTTTACTTCCTTTTGAAAAAGCCTTGTTTTTCATACATCTAAAATAGTACAGGCTAGTGATGCCACGATTATTTTATTTGCCAAGAATATGATCTTCTTGTTGTTCACTGTTTGGTGTGTTTGGTTACAAACTAGCTTCATAATAGGAAGGACTACATTTTTCTGAAATAAGAGACAGTCTGATCTTGAGTTAAAAAAAAAAAAGTGAGCGTTTAAGATTAACTGCAAGTATTTAATACATGAAAAGTTAAATGGTAGCAACAATTGAAAAATGTGGATGTGAGACTTCACTGTGCAATATAACTGCACTGATCTGGAACTGTTGCTTTATGTTGTACTATAACAATATTTTGTACCATTCTTGCCAGTGCTTTGCTTTATACATCAGTAAATCTTAATTAATACTAAAATAGGTATTTCCCAGAGCTCTTCTGAAATTTTTTATTTAATAGGCTATAGTGCTTATTCAGGCCTTTCGATGGTCTGTGTTCTGTGCTTCTCCCCAGCAGTGGCACATCAATTTGTGCTGGAAAGTAACTGTCAGCAATAAAGTAACTATCTGATTTTTGTTTGTTTGTTTGTTTTAAATTAAAAAAAAACAAAACAAAATAAACCCCAGAAAACGTAAGTCTGGGAGGCTGGAGGAGGCATTTGGTCTGTTTGCAGAGGGGTGCATGAATTGTGTAGTGTCTCTTAAACGTTATCTTGTCTATACTTTTCTTGGGCATATCTTTAAGTTGTTGTGTTGTATCAAAATGTGTTGACATTTGGGAGGTTACTGAAGAATGATGAATTTTTGCCATTCCCTTTCTTTTAAGTAGCATAAAAAGCTGTAGTTCCATTTAAACATCAGGCAAACTGAGCTTGATTTGAGCAGTTGAGCTGCAATGTTTTTAGCAAATGTAAGAACGTGGCCCTCAAGATCTTCCACATGCAAAAGAAAATTGTTGATAAATTGTGGTCTTTGAAATATATTTGTATTTAACATAAGATAAAAATAGGTATGCATGGTAAATTTCCAGAGAAAATAGATATTTTTCATGGAGAAGCATAAAAACTATGTTGGTAGAATTCTAGTCTCTGCATTTAAGCTGCTCTTTATGCTCATGGTATGTCATTCTGAGCTAATTTTGCTTGGAAAAGCAATTATTTTTGTGCTGCACACAAGTAAAAAAACCTTTGAACTGTAGAGACAAATATAAAGAGCTTGATATAGCACAGTCTGGTATCTTCTAATAGCTTATTCAGACTAGGAGGTCCCAGTACTAGAGATCTGCAAATGCATGGATTATTTCAGTTTGAATTTTTTTTTTTTTTTTTGACCAAACCAAAGCTTTTCAGAATTCATAAAGATTGTGGTTTTGTGTGTGTTTCTGTAGAAATGAAATCCTGAAAAGCAGCTTTGGGGGAAAAGAAGATAACTTTTTTCCAAAAAAAGTAAACTCTACCCCTTGTTTTGTTTTCTTACTGCTTTCAAAATCTAAACAAGGTCAACAAGTAAGAAAACTTTTGATACGAAAACAAAGGTGAAAAATGTTTTGTCTAGCTTGCCTACAAACGTACTGGAATAGATGTTTTTTCCTCAAAGCTTCCCTAATGCATTTTATGAGGAAAGCATCCTATACTGACATAATCAGAGAGAAATCGACAAATTGCTAGATTTGATGCCCGTAATTGTATCCAGAGCCTGTATTTCTCACAAACTGAAATATCCCAGGGAACTTCTGGCAGCTGGCAGGGGAGGGAGAACTGGCAGAGGTGCTTGGCAGTGAAAGTCACTGCTCAGGGTGCCCGAGCGAGTGCATGGGGAGAGCCTGGGCTGAAGGGCTCCGGTCGTGTTTCTGGGCAAAGAATTGGGGTTCTGGATGGTGTTTGTATGTTTACAGGTTGTCTGTCTTTGCAATTACATTGGCTAAAAAAAGCTTTTTCAAACTGAAGTGATTGTTAAGTAATCTCATTGTAGTCTGCTGAAATCTGTGGGTGAACCTGGAGAGTCCACGCTAACAGATTTGAGGGGATGATGGGATCTACCACACAAAAAAATACACTGGTTTCATTTGAAATGGGAGGAGAGGAGAAACCTACAGGTGAAGTGGAAGTGTGCTCACTTGATGAAGTAGCATTCTTACTAACCAACATTAGAGTGCATGTTTTCTCACTTTGCTAACACACATTGAAATTGGTAACCATAGGTTCAAATTTCTCCAGATCCAGAAACTTCTGTACAGATTCTGATCTGAAAAACCACCCATTAAATGAAATCCTGCTTCACCTGGTACTTGACAGCATTTTTTCCCACTGACTTCAATGGAGTGGGTTTTTTTTCCCTGGATATATTTGTTAGTCTGTACCAATGTAGGAGTCAGTAGTAGACTTAAGTCATAAATCTTTCTCCATAAACTTTGACAGATAATAAAGAATGACTTTTTTTTAGTTAATCTTTTTTCCACTGCTTCTCTCTTCTCTAATTTTCTTTTCCTTTTTTCATTTTAAACTTCCAGACACATAGGTTGAGTTACTTAGTGTGCAGAATATCCTTCCGTAATTGTATCTTCAAAAGCTTATTTCTCAGCAAAAGCATGTTTTATATTTCAGTGTTTCCTTCCTGACTCCACTGCACAGTGTAATGTAGTGTAGCTGATGGACTTAATTTAAAACTTCGGAGCAAACTCACTATAGTTTTGTTGCTCTACGAGTCTGACTCGCTCCTGTTAGATTGGAGACTCAAGATGAAACTGAGCAGGATAGTTACGATGTTTATTGATTAAGCACCACATTTGTAAGAAATTAATGATACCTGAATTGACTAATAAAAAACCCGCTATTAGTAGTAGTATTGATACAGAACTATATTTCGATAAAGAAATCTTAAAAATGACGTGAGTGCTATTAAGTTGCCATTCTATTTCCTTTCCTCCTGCACTGAGTATTAAGGTACAAGTCCATTCCTCCTAGCAGATATATGCCCTCTTTACTTCACTTTCCACACAGTCTTTCAGGTGTGGGCCTGATGGAGGGTTGTCTAGCTTTTCCTCATGGGCCCCAATTTCTTATATTGATACCCAAACTCGGTGTTTCTGACGCTAACGTAGGCAGCCAAGCTAAGCAGCAGCAACGGCTATGCAAATGAAGGTGGCTTTGCATCCCGAGACTCCTCTCTCACTTATGGTTCACAATAGCCGCATTTCATCTGTTATTTGCTCTTTGGAGATAATTATCTTGTTTTAGCCTCAACTAGCCCCACCTAGTTCTAATTCCGCACTTGCAATTTCTTAATCTTGTACAGAGACAGCTTGTAAACCAGAGCGACAGCATAGAACATTTTGTGCTCACACCATGTCTCCCTGCCCTGGAATAGTTTTTGTCAACACTCCTGGTTCCCATCGCGGGCCTTCATTACCTTGGAGGTCTGCAGTTTCTGCAGCACCTCTTTTTCACAAGTTTGTAAGTTTGATATCCTTTGAGAACAGTAATTAGTAACTGTTTTCCAACTGATGAACCTTTTAACTCATGTTAGATGCTAATAAGAACTACTGTCGTCATCATCATCATCATTTGTGCCCTTTAAAAAGGACTGAAAACTTTTTTCGGCATCTTTGTCATATAGCACCAGCTAAAAATGAAGTTGAAAATCAATATAGTTAAACAAGACTGGGCATATCAAGATCTCCGTGTAACTCCTCTGATCTCTATGGATCTGAATGCATAATTGTCATTAATATTGATAAAAGTTATGGGCTTTAGCTCAAGGACATAAGACCCAATAGAAAATCAAATATTCATAAAAGGAACGTCATAATTAGCATTCCAGGCAGCATGTTATTAAAAATTTGTGACTGTTTAATCCCTCCTTTGGAGGTAATGGAAATCTTTTCATTGTGTTTTGGGCTGGATTCACTGGGAGAAATGGTTCTATAGAGGGAATTCTTAAAAAAATGCATTTATCTTCAGTCGGTAGCTCTCGTAATAATTAGCTGTTTCCTCTATCTGTCCATCAGGTTCCCAGGACATGTATGAAGTGGGATTTCTGTAAAAATTTCTTTGCCCTTAAACCACTTGCTTGGTTTTTACTAAGGGAGAAGTTCCATTGCCTGTGATTTTTTAAAATGTTTTATGTTTTTTGAGGTTGACAGTGTATACTAGTGTTAAGTGTTTTGAAGACAAGTGTGGAGGTATTAGATCATCCATGATTGATGTATAGCATAGATCAAATCCATGGCATTCTCACATTTTAGACTGAAGGTTTTTTTACTAAGCTGCAACACAGCTAAAGCATGTTTCGTATTTTTATGTAATTTTTATTATTTTAAGTACAGTTGTAATAGCTGGAGTTTGTACGAACTTTTTTCAGTCAACTCATCTTTGTGAACAAGATCACCTAATACTTGATCTTTTCCATTTTGATCAGTATCAATATGTCAGCTTTGATCTGCTTCTTCCACACTTGCTGTCGGGGCACTGCACAGGGCACTGTGTGTGGTATCCAAGGAATTTCCTCACTGGTCTTTTTAAAATTAATCTATGCCTGACTTGTATGAGATCAGCTGTTTGGAAAATGTAGGCGAGTGCATTGAGAGTCCCCGCTACTTGCTTGCACGAGTGGTGAAACAACAGCATGTAATCTCCTCATGTTCCTACTTGTTTTCTTTCGTCTAACTGGCACTAATGATAAGCATGTCATTTGTATGTATTTAAACTTTGCCAACCTGTAAATTATTCACTAGATAAAATGCTGGTTTTACATGAATATCCCTAAAGATAATTATACCATCACAGAACAGGAGAATAATGGAGAAGTTCATTATAGCACAAACCACCCAAGTGCTAGAACAAATTGACTTCTTGTTTGTGTAGGAGTGAACTTGGTTACACCTGCAGGTTTTCTTTCACTGTTGTTCTGTCGTGTGAACTTCAAAAAAACCCCAACAAACCACTCTGTGTAATTAAAAGCATGCAGATGATTTTGTAGGCTCAATTCTCGTGGATGGATTGAGAGAGAGCAGTTTTTCTTTGATCTGACTTTGCAGATAGGAACTACTCAATCTAGAAGGAAAGTGTAGTCGAGAGCTTGAGTTTTGGACCCTTGTGAGAAGACATTGTAGAGATCTGTAATACAAATTAAAAGATTTGCATGAATGAAATATGAGTAGGAAGGTAAGGCTGTGGAAGCACCAGAAGAAACAATGAAAGAAGGATAAATGAGGCAAGGTTTGATGACACCTATACCAGCAAGATCACAGCACACTTACAAAAAGGGTTTCAAGATCTTGAGACTGGGAAAACAAAGGACAGAGTGAAATAATGGACAGACAGAAGCTGTTAGGAAATGATGAAGGGAAGATAAAGAACAGGACTGGAACCATCAGACATCCAAATAAAGAGACAAAAACCAGTGAGTAAATAACTGACATTGTCTTATTCCCTTAGGGATAGGACAGAATGGAGAGTCTAAAGGTCAGAATCCCTGTCAACTCCTAAAAGGTACGAAGAGCGCAAGCGTATTCTCTCTTTTTTTTTTAAGAACAGCCCTGGAGACATGAAACGTTGATAGCTGGCATCTCTTCTGCTCCATGACAGTATGGGTGGTAATGGACAGACTACTTCAATGCATGTGTTCCTGTGCTTGCAAATGTGTGGGTGTGAGAAAATGAGTGCAAGTGATTTTATTTCATTTTTTATTTAATTCGTTATTAAGTATGATCATCTTCCTCTCTTACAGAGGCTTTCCTAGATTCACTTAGCTTTATTGTCACAGTATTGCTATGGTATTCCAAGCAAATATTATTGTAGCCTCAATTATTGCCCTGGTTGATTTATAAATAATTACAAATTTTGCTTTACTGTTGGGGAATCAGTATAGTATAGACAGCTGAATGCATCTGAGGCAGATTTATGAATGACTCCTCTGTTCCGTCTGTAATGCCTTTTATGTAGTTATATCACAATTACAGTTAAAAGGTGTGAAAATGTCAAAAGCTTGATATTTCTCTGAAGACCAGCAAAATACTAATTTTTTCCCCCTCCTTCCTCTTTTTATTCAGTTGAGCTATTTGTTGAGCATCTCTAATTACAATGACTTTTAAAAGTGTACTCGTTGTATAGCTAATCTTCTGGCTTGTAGAGTTTTCTCCTATTTAGATGTGTAACCACAGAGCTCTTGCTGCGAAATGTATCAAATATGGAATTTGGCTTTGCTCCTTGATTATAGTTCTCCAGTTACATGATAATTACAGGTTATGATTACAGGTATCAAAATTAATTACAACATTTCAGTTACACTGTTTTATACAACGATGCTGTTATTTACATGACATTGTAAAAATGCTTGGAAATATATTGATAGAAAATAGGAGAAAATTTCCCTTCTGGAGTCTTTGCTTGGGATTCAGTCAACATTTGAAGAGTGAGGATGTTTGAGGGAACAAGAGTAAGAGCATAGACGACAAAATACGATTCAGTCCAGCTCGTGACCAGAGCAATGGCATAGTGCTTTTTGTTGTGTGTATAGATCAGTGTTTTTGATAATGAGGTTGATGAATGAAGAATTGGGCAACACGAAAAACTTATTTCAGAACCTCCAGTTGTTCAGAGGCAGCTGCTTGAGCAAAAATCCCAGAGGCTGGGCTTGCTTTGGTTACCTGGAAGTTTGCCACTTTCCCTTCTTCAGCTCCTTAGATGCTCTTTTGATGGAACTACAACTACGTTCTGTGTGAATACAACACAGACACACCTGTGTATGTTGTCTCTGTTTCTTTTCTGACTATGTTTATTCATTATCTGTTCTTTGATATTTAAGCATGGTGAAGACCATAGCGTCCCTATATTTAGCATTTTATTTATGTTTCATGATTTGATTGACTTTTTTCCTTTATGTAATATTGTCTTATTTGCATGTGTTTTTTTAAGCCAGCTGTCATTAAAATAAATGAGGGTACTTTTACTCATTTGAATGGCAGTTAGCATCAAACCAAAATTTGTTAGGATCTATTTTACCTTGTAATGAAACTTGCAATGCTATATTTGCTGCATAACCAAGAACATTATGAAAATTAACTACTGCACCTGCTCAGTACTTAATATTCATTCTTGCATAAAAATATGTGGCTCATTTCAAATACTTTCCCCACAACACCCAAGGATCTGTTCTGAGAACACTTGGTAGACAAATTCTAGTCATTTTAATTTAGGGCCTCTCTTTTATTTAGGGAGCAGAAACAGCCTCAATTCAGGTTACAGTCATGTTTTGTGAGGTTTCAGTATGCAAACCCATTTAATGGATTTCAGTGTTTTTCTGATACCTTGTTGTACTAAATTTTAGTCTGCTAAGATACGAATCCATTCAGACAGTGACTCTGAAAAACTCTCTTGTTTATAAAGCAAGCACCAGCTCAACCTTCTCTCTCGTACTGCTGCTGTGAAAAAACAGTAGCGTTTTGAGGTTAATGAATCCTTTCTCTAAATGAGATGTCACTAAGCAGATACTAGGTATATCGGAGTCTTGACAAGTTTTTATATATTTTAATCCCAAACCATGGTTACTTGCAGAACATTGAAGATTACATAGCATTTCTAAATACAACTATAATCCCCAGAGTCACTGAAGCTTGTGAGACATTATAAGCATTCTTATTAAATCTGCAGAACTTCATTCTGATTTTGCTTTGCCAGACTGTGCAAGCAGATAACAGTCTGGAAGGGCAGTGATATGTCTGTAAAGAGAAGTGAGTAACAGGGGGAGTTGAAATAATACGTGATGAAACAGAGGTGCTTTTGAACCATATCTGTATGTTGTCTTGAGGTCAGATTACGCACGTACGTACGTGTAGTATAAAAAACTTAAATTGTATCACTGTGCCTGACTTAGTCTATTTGAGATTAATAGAGTGCAGACAGATTTTGCACCTCAGCAGTCCCCCGTGCAGCCTGGGGACAGAGAGAGATGTACGGTGTTACGAACCCGTTTAGCAGGCATGCTGCCAGGCACAGGGTCTTGCTTCATGATAGAGCACGTTTCCTCAGGAAGATTTCGGGGAGGATTCTGGGACAAACAGAACTTTCTTTTAAATGGTGCCTTTGCAGCTCTATGGGCACTGACCTTGGGTTTAAGATGCAGTTTTCCCTTGACTGCGTGTTTTTTTTATAATGACAACTTTACTATTTTATTGTTAAGGTGAAATATGCATCCTTATCTCTTGCATTGCTGATGACTGGATTTGCGTGTGCTGTGCTGTAGAAAGGATGCTTTCTTTTAATTCTTCCACATGCAAAACAGTTGTTAAATTACCCCTTTACCCTCAAGAATGGTACTTCCCCCCTTCATTTTTCAAAGTGTTCTTTAGTTTTCTTCTGGTTGGTTGTTCTTCTGTTTAAACTCTGGTAGCTGTAGAAGCATCTTGCATCTCTGCTACCTCCCTGTATTTTGGCCGGTGATTAGTTCTCCTTCCTGTTGTTACTTGGGACAGTTTGTGTATACTATTTTGATCTAGGGCTACATACATTCACTACTGCAGCTTTTAGCTTTCAGTCAACTTACACAATTAGCTCCAATGCTTTTACTGTGTTAGCCAACAGATCCCTAGGTATATTAATGTTACTTCATACCTCCCAACACTACAGTTGAGGCTTGTAGTAGTAGTAGCAGTAATATAAATTAAAAGAAAGAAGTCAATACCAAGGAACTCATCTCTTCACATCATGATCTAAATTACACTTAGAGCAACTTCACTGATTTTGCTCAGAATACGTTGAGATTTCATTCCAGAACCTTTTTGTTCTCACTAATTAAAACTTCAAGCCTTTTTTCTCTTATTCCTAATATTAGTAAGAGCTTGGTAGCCCACAGCATGGAAATTAACTTCTAATTAACCTGTATTTGGGGTTTCTGCAATGCCTTATTAGTCTGCTTTTTATGTACATTGATAATAAGTGAATATGGAACCTGCAGCATTTGTCTTACAGGGCGCTGGTCTAACACCATATGCAACAAAAAATGAACTCCATTTGTTCAGAGCAAGCAGGTAAATTTTTGTATGTACTCAGTTTGAGAATGAGAGAGAATGAGGAGCAAAGGTGCGATTTGGGGGGTTGAAGTGACGGTGGTTGAGGTCTTCCTCATAGCTGGCTGAAGGCTGTAACTTGTTTCATGTGTGGTTCATAACCAAAAGACCATAATTATCCTTATGAGAACAGGAAATTAATATTGGCCTCAGTTATCGCCTGTAGTACATTTTGGGAAGCTGGAAAGTGAGTATGTGCTAGAGAATGTCTCAACTTCTAGCAGTGGGGTTCCCTAATTAAATAAGTGGACAAAGTAACTTGGGGAAAGAAAGAGAGAACTTTCTTGAATGTTTTCTTAGTGCTATATGAAGATTTTAATTAGTTTTAGGAGCTGAAAACTTCTCCGTAACTGGAAAATATTTTCATTATATTTCCTGTTTTTCAAAAAAAAAATATTGGGGCAAGTAGAATTTCTGTAGAACTTCCTTTCTTATTTCCCTGTTTTTCCCTTTTTTAACCTTTATTCTTCCATGAAACTTGTAACGCAAATTAAAATACTGGGATATTTTAATACATTTTTGCTGTAAATATCATCTGTTTCTTAAACCTAGGAAAACTTTATAATAAAATATATGTTGCTTTATTGGAGACACAGACACATACGGGGGCACACACACAGCATAAAACACCAGATAATGTGTTTCATGCCGGTGACCAGCTGGTGACCAGTGATAGGACGCGAGGAAATGGAGTGAAGCTGCGTCAGGGGAAGTTCAGATTGGACATGAGGAAAAGGTTCTTCACCGAGAGAGTGGTCGGTCACTGGCACGGGCTCCCCGGGGAAGTGGTCACAGCACCCAGCCTGTCAGAGTTCAAGGAGCGCCTGGACTGTGCTCTTAGTCATACAGCTTAGTTTTAGGTAGTCCTGCGAGGAGCAGGGAGTTGGACTTAAGGGTCCCTTCCAGCTTGAGGTATTCTATGATTCTGTGCTACTGATGCTATTTGATTCAATAATAGAGCATTTATTTTTTCAAAAATCATGCAATAACGCCTGGAAAATAAGATGGTTAAGGAGTAGAGGGAAGTATTACGAGACTAAGCCAGCAAAGTACTTATCATGATAACTTTTAAAAGTCATAAGGTTTTCTGAGAAATTCTCCTCACTTCTATTTTACCTGTTTAGTATGCCAAGGTAACTGTTTTTTGATGGTCCCAATAAAACTCTCCCTTTTTTTTGGTGAGTAAAACAAAGAATGGAACAAAGCTACGCATGGCACCGGAGTGGACTCTATACCATCCGCTGAACTGTAACTAGATTAGGAAAAGTAGTCCTCAAAATTGGACGGTTGTTGTAAGACG
The DNA here is from genome assembly GCF_000690835.1 of Fulmarus glacialis. NCBI lineage: Eukaryota > Metazoa > Chordata > Aves > Procellariiformes > Procellariidae > Fulmarus > Fulmarus glacialis. The sequence continues at coordinate 14,812 of NW_009207571.1, forward strand.
TGTCCTTTGAATAGAATTAGTTTTTGACTGAATTAAATTATGCACATGAAGAATGATTATAGGCAAGCCCCAAGATTAAAAAAGATTAATCACGGGCCTATTATTAGACGCTTCTTTTGCGTAATTCTGTTAGTTTGATCATATGTTCATTTTTCCCCATATGTGTGGGGGCATATTTACTGATTTTATGTAATTGAATACACTGCTGTTTATTTGGGTTTTTTATGTTGGTTTATTTTAGGTTTATTTGACAACATCATTTCAGTCTCTTCTCCCTCTCCAAAGATGGAGTTACTTTAGATATTACACAGAACAGTTAATTGTGAGGAACAACTGACTATACAGAGCATTAGGCCTCTTCCCCTGATAGTGACTCTCTATGTTCGTACATAGGGGTTATTAAAAGACAAACAAGTGTAAAAGGTTGAGTTTGGTACTTTGAGATTTATCACTGATAATAAATGAACAGTTATCACAGTGTCTCTAATACAATCAGCTCTGACTTCTGCTTTCAAGTGAAAAACAGTTTATTTGGCTGACACAGTACATTTCTTAGCAATTATGCAGAGAAATTATCTTTTAAAAAATGAATTGTATTGAACATCAGATTTTAAGCTTTCTCAAGGCAAGAGTATGAATCTGTTGGGCTTACTCTGTTCCTACCATGTTGGCATCCTCCGGCTGTCAGGCTGTAGGTAGATTTCATGCAAAACTCTCATTCAAGATGCTACAGCTCGTGGCATGCTAATGTACCAGAGACAGCTACTTGTTTGTAAAAAATACTAATGGCAGCATTGGGGAAAAATTAGGAAAAGTAATTGTTTTATATATTCAGTGCAGGATATGGATGTGGACATAAGGAACTGGACTGGTTATTAGTTCCTTAGTGTATGGAAGTCATTTGTTGTGATCGCTTAGACCCAAGGTTTGGGGGGGGAATCCAATATTTTAATAATTGTATCACAATTGTACAAGCAAGGTGTAGAATTCAATTTTCACAAATCCAAATATTTTCTTAGCTTTTGATGGCACTTTCAACCTTAATCTGGAAGTATTTTTTGGAAGTAAATATTGGATCACATAAATGGGAAGCAAGGGTAAGACTCCTGAATGGCTGTCACAGGTTGAGAACGCTCCACGGGACAACTGGGGTCGCACTGAAAGGGAGGGGACATGCACAGGTTGGGCTGGAGCTAGCAGCAACTGAAAAGTTGCTGCCTTTTTTGTGCTTCCCATCAAAAGCAAAACCATGTGTGGACCTTCAGAGGTAATTGCAGGCATTGCTCTGAAGACCTATCTGTGCATCAGCTGTTTGACACTTAATATCTTGAGCTTTCCAAATCCCAATCTGCATATTAATTCTTTTTACTTGAAACTCTCATTCCTGGTTTTGGTGCAGAATTCTCTCCTTGAGAATAGTCATGATCCCTGGTCTGTAGAACGACTACTTTATTTCTTTTCTTGGGGCTGAAGTAAATCATGTGATGCAGAAAATAGCTCTGTGAAATACCTTTTTTTCCCCTCATCCTTTCTTTCCCCATACAAATAGCTGGCTTTCTTGTTTTCACTTGATAGAATGTGCCTACTTGCAAATGAAAATAGCAAAAGATATAGCAGGATTAATCAGAACGTAATATATCTGTTTCCAAATGATTGTGTGTTTGCCAGATTTTTATGTCAGGCAGAATAAAAGCCATAGGTCTCTAGCTCTTGAAATTTCAATGATTTCTTAGGTAGTAAAGTAATAACTGAATGTTGTTAGCTTTGGGGCAGTTTGTTTCCCAAGTGCACTCTAATATTAAAAAAGAACAAACAAAAAACACCTTGCTTATTATAATCTAAAAAATGTTTACAAAACTTCACCTCGCTATCCATCAAACCGAGAAGCTTTTCTGTTGTGTCGCTGGTGAATAGAAACTGTTGGCTCATATAAACAGGAGAACAACATCTATTTCTAGTCCCCAGCAGTAAAATTGAACAATTCCCAGTGTAACCTCTCTGTTGCCGTCTTATCAGTGTTCTCAGCATATATAAGTCACGGCTGAAAGAATACACAGCTTCTCACCTTTTTTCAGGGTACAATTACAGTGTGTACTATATAGGTTAGGTATATACCGTTATGGGTATATACTGTAGGTATAGGTAGGTACTCTTACATGACACATTATTCTTAAGTCAAAAGGTAAATTTGTTAATGTACCAATAGGAAGGAGGAGATGTAAAATGAAAGGTAAAAGGAATTGTACTGTGTCTTCTAGAAATGATTTTTTTTCTCTCTTCTAGAAAGGGCTTTGGGGTTTTTGTTTGGTCTGATACAATGCAAGGGCAGCTCAACACAGTTCGTGTTGATAATGGCATAAGCATGTGCTTGTATGTTGTTCATTAAACCAAAAATGTTGATGTTCCCCCAAACTGTGGGCACCTGGTTGGTGCATTTCCTCCTCCAAAACATTACTTTTTTAAAAAGAATACCAAATAAAAGAAAGCATTATAGTGATGGAGAGATCGTACTCTGCCTGGTTTTGGTGATGCAGCAGTAGCTGTCACAGCCAGTAACCAGAATAGCTGTTCAGTAGCTATCTGGTTTTCAAATACTATCTACAGTGCAAATCCTATTTAAGAGGTTAAATTTCCCCAAGCAGTGGGAGCTGGTGGGAAGAAATACTTTGTCATTTCCATCTTGGTCTTTGGCAGGGGTTCCTACTGCCTGAAGAAGGAACATCACATCTGGTGTGAGTGAACGACTGTGGAATGAAAGGATGGAGTGTAAAACACCATCCTGTCCTGTCAACTTTTTTGTCCCCTGCATCTGTCTGTCTGTAGCTTTTTTCTGGTTGAGTCTGGGGTTGATCCCCCCACCCCTTTTGTCTTGGAAACAAGGAATTAGCCCTGGGCTCAGGGCACTTCAGGAGGACAGAGGCCAGTTGTGCCCACAACTCCTGTGGACCAGCTGAGGCAATTCGGTGCTGGAGGTCAGGTGACAAGATTTCTCCAAAAGGCACTGTGTGTAGTTCCTGGATGTGCAATGCTATTTCTCTTCGGTTTTGTATGCTGCTAGGCTTTTTGGTTTGTTTTTTTGCTTTGGAGCTGTGTGTATGAAAACTAAGACTATTGTTTGAGGCAGTCTTTTAACATAGGATACTTATCTTAATGGATAAAACCTACTCGCAAGATTTTGATGAGACAAAGTATAGAGCACCTCCATAAGAGAAAGGGCTAATTGCTTTCTTAATGTCCCTGTGCTCACTGTCCTGAAGGAGGCATTACTGCTTATCTTGCAGTGTCTCTGGCTGAAGCTTTTTAAGTTGAAAGTTCAAAAGGATTTTCCTCTTCTCCAAGTCTTGCTATGTTACTGCATTGTAGTGGATGTCTTGATTTCCTTTATGTCTGCCTAGCAAAAGCTCTGCATTGAGAATGATCTGTCTTCAGTTTGCTGTTCTTTCTCGTTAAAGCAAAGAAATTGCTTTAATGTGAGCTGGCTTTTGAGCATATTCACGTACCTGAATGTATTCCCTACTGTATCTGGAAATGAACTTTTGATACATGGAGGCATACCGAATTAGTATTAACTTCAGTTAACTGAGTGAAGATGTGGAGCAATAACATACGTTTTAGAAGTCTGGATGCTGTGGTTCTCTACACCATCCCAAAATGGATACCTGTGGCTTCACTGTTACACCGGCTAAGCCATCTATAGCAATTCTTGCCTGGATGTCAGTCCAGAGGCTTCTCAGTGATTTTGTAGATAGACCATAAATGATCTCTGTGTGGACTTGTAAAATAAGACAAAAACTGGTGGGAGGGGAGCAAACAAAACAAAGACAAAAACAGTAACTGCTGTCCTTGTCAGATCGCAGCCTTGATCTTGGGGAGGGGGGTGTGTGTGTACAGAATTGAAGTTCTAGGTTCTTAATATCTGTGCTAAATGTTCTGATAAATAAGTATGGGATTGTTGAACAACATATCGTATTGTGTGCCTCTTTTTCAAATAAAGCATGTCCTCAAAATCAATATTGCTGGAGGTGCTGTGCTGTACCTTTAATAGGCAGGGTGGAATAGAGAGATCTGTAAAACAGTTTTGTGCTTGCCTAATCCTGGTGGGACTGGAGAGCTTCCAGGCACAATTTAGGGATTTCTGGGAGGCTGTTTTAATTTAATTTAATTATGACTGTCTTGTTAACTTTTGCAGCAGAATAAGAAATCTTTGCAGAATTACATGACGCATGTGCCCAAGTCTAATGTACCCTTGAAGGTCGGGATTCTACTTGAAAATTATTTTCTTACTGTAATGAAAACATTTACCAATGTATCAAATGACCATTTTGCACATTTTAAATGTCAAAATTCAGTGGGTTGTACTTTACCTTTCCCTCCTCATCTGTGACTATGTAAGTCAAGCTGAAATGACCAGGTGATTGAGGGTTTTTTTAATTTGTCAGTTGTATTTGTTCAATAACTAAAGTGAAGATAATGTGTAGAGTAACGATAACTCAGTTTCCCCAAGAGGAGAATTAACTCTGGCAGTACGAGGGCAAAGCTTGTCACCAAAGAGGAGCTGAATCCTCAAACTGAGGACATCAGGAAGCAAATCTGTGACTGTGTGGAGCATTTACACTAGAGGGAACCCCCACCACAACTGTAAATACAACTTTTAGAATTGTTTTATGCAGCCATGTTAAAGATGCACGTCACAGTGGAATTTGCATGACCTAAAATAACGTGACATTAAGAGAGATGCTCAGTTTTCTAGCAACTATCATCACTAGAAAATTCCCAGAATCGGTAGGTATCTAGTGGGGCTGCTTGTTTGTTTTGTTTCAAACTTTGATAAGAAAAGTAGAGCAAACCTTAGAGACGTCCTCAGCTGAATTACCTCATTATTATTATTTTAATAATTTGAGGTAATTCTAGGTATACTATAAAAAAATACCAGAGAGAATTTACTTTTCTTAACACTACTTTTTTTGTGCGTGTTTGGGTTGGGGGGTGTGTGTGCTATGTACTTTGGGATTTTTATAGGTGCTCAACATCACGGTAACACAGATTTCAGTAGGAGTAGCAATAGGTGGACATAAAGAGCTTCTAAAAATCTCATTTTCTGTCTAGCATAAAGTTTCTTGGGTCCTATACTGCAATCAGGGCTATACAAGGAGGTTCTTTTTCACATCCGTGTCGTAGAGATTCCCTTACATACAGGCTTGGTCAGTTTGCTCTGCTTGTGTGGGTCTCTTCCACAGCAAGGGGAAAGAAAAATGAGAGGTAGAGGGATTTTTTTGTGAAAATGATTTAATATGGAAGTATAATTGTGAAAGTTCACAATTTAGCAGCGTGATTTGTAGGTAGTGAAATATTACTTCTGTTTTATGGAATTAGATTTTAAGTTGATGTATCTAAAGGAAGTAATATTTTTTCCTTATTGATGGCACAACAAGATCTAATTGACATTATTATGTTAAAGGATGAGTGAGTAGATTCTTGTGTTGGAGGTAGCAAATTTATCTTGACTTTTTTTTTGTAGAAAACTTCATGCTCTAAAAAACTAAGCTAACAGTATTTGTAAAGACTGAACTTGCTTTGAAAGTCCAACTGTAAAAATGTAGCACCTTAGAGGGCCCTTGGAGATCTTCCAACTTACCCATCAAATAAACCTTTTATTCCTCTTAAACCAGCTGTTAGGAAGCAGAGAGAAACATGATGTTTTATGATGCTGATTAAAGCAGTAATCTAGTGTCTGCTTTATTCAACATATAAAGATGCGCTGCTGCAGCAGTGATAAGCAGTCAAATTACTGCCTCAGGTTAACAAACCTGCAATCAGTTCTATTTTTTCCACCCCTCAAGTAGCTTGAACAACTATATTTTAGTCTACCCAGATGTTTAATCATTGTAGTTTAATCATTGCTAGATATTCAATGACAAGAGATTTCAGTGTTTGAAGGCCTGACCTTGAATTCTTAAAATCACTGATTTTGTTACAAACTTGGTGTGTAAGGAATGGTAACTCAGATGTTAATTACGATTGCTTTAGCATCTGTGAACCACAGCAAAGTCTTAAAAAGTAAGTTGATTGCATTTCACACAAGTACAGTAATCTGTCCAAATGTATGAAATTGCAGGCTCATGGCCACAGATGTTTTAATTTAGTATAATATGTCAAACAGTTTTGAGGTCTTCCTTTATGTAGATTTCACTGCTGTAGTAGCTTTGGTTTTTGTGGTAATTTCTCAGTAAAAACTGTCCTTGAATTGATACTCTCTAACAGTATTTGTGTTTTGATGTAGCTACTATTTTTAATCACATCAATATAATAAATATAATCTTCTGTTATATTTTCTTTCAAAAGTCATGCGCAGAAAAAAAAAAATCCGTCTTTTCATTCTGGTAACTTTCCATGTGGTTGCTGTTTTGTTTATATATGTGCATTAGGTACTAATAGTAGTTAGAAGAGTTCTGTATATTCAGATCAACAGAGGTAGTTCTTGATGCTTTTCAACTTGCCTTTTGAAAAAGAAGTCTGTATGAATGAATGATAGGACATTGCTGAGAAGTACAGCTGAAATGTTTTGTTATTTCCAGCCAATTTAAGAGTTTGAGTGGCCTAGCTGGCTTAGTCCAAGGACTTTCTCTCAAGTCCATTAAAAGAGCACATTCTGTAAGTTTGAAAAGACTGCCCCGTTTCTTTTCAGAAATACCATCAACGCAAATGCATAAAACCTGACTTTTAAGAAGAAAAATAGGTGCATCAGCTGCAAACACTCTTATTAAAGCCTGGTTAAAAATCTGTTTCAATAAAATGGAAAGAAAATCATGTTTCTAGACATCTGGACAGCAGAATGCATAGCAACTGTTGAGTTAGGCATAGACTCCCACCACCCTAATCCCCATTTTATGCTTAATGGGCTAGAACATACCTTAGTAGGCTTGGCCATCTCTACCTTTTCTGCTTATCAAAGGTAGAGCTGATTGCAAATATCCCTTCAACGCAAAATAGCTGTTGTACCTTACTCTGAAATGCTAGGACTGATGAGTGTTCTGATACCTACATACTGCATCAGGGTATTACATTAGAATGCAGTATAGGCTAAGGAGATGCTTAAAGTTTCTGTGAAAGAAAATTAAACAGTGAAAGATCGTAATCTTTATAGATTACCATAAATTCATACTTAGTAGCCCAGAAACTTAGTGTGTAAGGTAGGCACCTGAAAGTTTGTAGAAGAATGGAAAACAAGAACAAGTTTGAAGTCTGACTAACTAGACTCTGTAGGAGCTCTACTTACTGTATTTGTGGGTTCTTTTTTTTTCTTTATTTTGTTTGAGTTTTACATTCTTTCAAGAATTGACCAAGAGGTATGATTTGTCTCTATGGTATTTTGACTTTAATCTTCATTATATAAAGCCAGATTTGGAAAAAAAAAATTAGCTGGTCTGTTGCATGTTAGTAGACACGGAACCTCCATTTTATTTCAAAGTTTTTTTCATAATTAAGAACATAATTATGAATTTATGTTAATAAAATAACTTCTCAAATATCAAATTCTTAAATACAACTTAAATAACACAGAAAATTGTACCACACAGCCAAACTATTCTCTGTGTTTGAAATTTCATTCCAATGGGATGATGGAAATGGGTAAGGAAAAACCTAATTCAGTCTATAGTTCTCCTGCCTCATGGGGGTCTGATTTAAAGCTTTTGAAAGTTAATTGGAAGACTCTGCATATTTGATTCAGTGAAGTTAACTCTGTGATGTGAACTTGTCTGAGACTATGAATTAATTACTTGCAGTTTACTAAATAGCTAATAATTTTGCTAACTTCTGGACTGGTTATGTATGAACATAGGCTAGATACTTTCAGTCATTGGTGAAGTCTTTTATTGTGTGTAATTGGTTATTGCAATTACACATTGTGTTGCTAGGGTACACAAAAGATCAAGACTTAAGAAATGGATCAAATTAAGGTTTAGGACAGGTGTCAGAATTCAGACATGAGAGATACTTTTTACATCACTTCCCATCCTGAGAATTGTAATAGTTTTCAAGATCTTCAAACTCTTCTTCCACAAAGTCAGCCCTTGACTGCCAGCATCTGTAGTCCAGGGCTGCTCTGAAGTCCGCTGTAGTACAAAAACACAGAGAAAAGTTTTTTGTAGGGAAGCCATAGACAGCCATTTTATGCCTGATTCTTTATAGCAGACAGGTTAGTCTTAGTAAAGGCTACCTGTTTGGACAGGCATATTTTACTTCTAACTACTTATTAACTTCCAGTCAAACATCATTTAAGTTGTGGCAGAGGTAGATGGAAATCTGCCATTTCTTTGGCTGGGATTAAGCTGGTCTGTGGTGGGGTTTTTGTGCGTTTGTACTGTCAGCCAAGTCAGCTCTGTGGAAATACGGGAAATGTCAAACTACTCCTGGGATGCATCTTCAAATCTGAGTAAATAATTTTAAGTTGCAAAGATAACAACTGCACGTAGCAATGCCAAATGAAATAAATGGACAGTAGTGGTTAAAACATGTCAGTTCTTATTTACCGTTCTAATTTCATACAGGAATGAAAAATATGAGGACATGAGGGATAAAATGCTATCTACGTGAAATCAACAGGAATTTTTTTCACGATAATCTTTGGAAAGAATCTCTTGTACTAAGGTGTAGGAGTGCCTGTAGGGCGCCTCTCCCGCTCCCCTCCAGCCTTGGCAAAGGAAAGTGGCCGGATGAAAATGTCTGCTGAGTGTGGGCATAAACACTGCGTGTAAATGGATTACCCCCAAATGCTGGAGAGGGGCGTGTAGAACTCCCAGAAGAGGGGGAGGTGTAAGCTTGTAGCTCACGTGTTGGGGGGGTTGTGCACGTAGCTCTGTCTGTGTGATTAGGACTTCTTGGGATTAGTTATAGATGAGTATTTAGAAGATTTCAGGTATTAATATTTCATAAATGTTGAATACTGTGGTTTAGCTGTTTTGATGCAGCTGTTTTGATACCTGAAGGTATAGTTCACCGATTCCAGTTAATTATGTCGTTAATGAATCAATAGACTGCTCTAATTCTGATTGGACTTTAAATCCCGAGAACCGAGCAGCTTTTCCCTGCGGCACTGAGGAATCTTTCATAAAGTTTAGTAAATGTGCACATAATAATGTTTCTGTTTCTAAAAAGTGAAAAACTGCTCAACACAAATGTTTGTACTTTAAATTTTATAGCTTGGCAATGGGTTTGAAAAGAAACCAACAAGTTCCAAGCGTCATCTACTTCAATGCTGCATCTTGTAAGCTTCAGGAGTCCAAGGACAGTCTTCAGTCAGTCTTTTCACATGTGTGACCAAGAAAAAATAGGAAAAGTCAGTCACTTGAACAGACCATTCAATATGGTTATTTGTTCAAAGGATCCTAGAGCATTGCTTCAGGAAGAAAATTAACTCTATCCCAGCAGAAACCAGGACACTATATTGAAGTGTGCAGTATGTGTTAAGTTGCACCGAGCAGTGATGGTCACACTAGGAATTAATGGTAACAAAAATAAATTAATTTAAACTCCAAATTCTATGGGTCACTAAAATTTTTCTTTTTTTATCAGGGGAAAGTTACCTAGCAGTCATAAATGTTAGACATATTAAAAAGAGGTGAGAATAAGCATACAACAAAACACCAAAAAAAGAGCAGTTGCCCTTTTTTCCTGTCACCTCCTATAAAAGGGGAAAGAACAAAATCCTAAATGAACTTGCAGAAAACCTAAGCTGAAGAACTTATTCATAAACAAAATGTTGAAAAAACCTAAAAAAGGTATTGTATGTAGGAGCAATCAGTTCTGATCTTGTAAAACTGTGGGTAATGAAGAGTGACCAGAAGTATCCACTGGTCTGTGCTGCACCCACCCGTATGCGATAACTTTCCAGCCTCCTACAGTAAGCTTAAATGCCTGGTGGAAAGCCAGTGGTCAGAATAGGTTTTTTTTCAAGGATGAAAAATGAACAAATCAAATTATCTGTCGCGGACATTAGTGGCTATGGGTGGTAGAGATGTAATTCTGCCTGGATCCTGCACCCATCCAGTGGAAGCCCTTAGTGATTTGGATTAACATAATATACATAGGGTGCAAAGGTAAAGTGAATTACTTTCCTCTCAAAAGACTTTGGAGGAGCACAGATCAGTGATAAAATTGATGATTGCACACTTTATTTTTCTTTGCAGTGATTCATATACACAGTCAGAGTCCCTTTCATAATTTTAGTTATAGATGATAATTTCTCAGCTCTCCTGCTTGAAAGGCTGTTTCAGAAATTCACTTCTCATATGACTAGAAACTTAATTTCTTATTTAAATTATTAGTGAGCAATTTGTATTGATTTGTATTGATTGTGGCAATAACACAATGCCAGTGTTCATACTTTAAAAAATTATGATGATGATGATGATT
>NW_009207572.1:0-346 GCF_000690835.1 Fulmarus glacialis
AATCAAGAGGAGGACATGGATGAAGCCTTCCTGAGATAGCTGGGGAGGTTCAGCCTCCTCATGGGTGGCCCTGGTCCTCACAGGGGCCTTCAACCTGATCTAGTTGAAGATGTCCCTGCTCATTGCAGGGGGCTTGGACCAGATGACCTTTAAAGGTCCCTTCCAACCCAAACCATTCTATGATTCTATGATAACCTCCCTGATACCTGCTAGAAGGGCAGCACAGCAGGACTGGTGCAGTGAAGGAGGTTTCTGGAGGGTGCTTGGGGATGTGGTGGCAGCAGCCGTGAGGCAGTGGAGGGCAGCACCCGGGCACAGGCAGGAGGGCAGGCAGGAGGGGGCCGCC
>NW_009207572.1:846-1524 GCF_000690835.1 Fulmarus glacialis
CAGTGAGCCCATTTTGGTGACCCGGTTAGGTGGGGTCTTCCAGGAGGCAGCTCCGAAGGACAAAGGAGCTGAGGAAAGCCGGGGGGCTTTGAGGACAAGTTCAAGAGTGGTCACAGGATGCCAGGATGGCAGGAAGGGATCTTGGGAGATATCCAACCCCCTGCCCCGCAGGGGCAGCCGGAGCTCGGGCTGGGACTAGAGGAGCTCCAGAGGCCTTTTGCCCCTCAGTGAGTTCATCGATAGCTTCACAGCCAGAGGGGCCACAATGTCTCTGGGCAGCCTGTTCCAGGCAACCTGTTTGATCAACCTTGCCTTAAAAAAAGGGGTTTTTTTCTGAGAGAAAAAAAAAGAATTGGAAAAAAGTTTCAGTGTAATCTCCCGTGGTCCAATTTGTGCTCATTGCCTCTGGTCCTGTCACTGGGCACCACTGGGAAGAGCCTGGCTCCGTCTTCCTTCTCTCCCATCAGGTACGTATACACATGGATTCAATCCCCCTGAGCCATCTCTGCTCCAGGCTGAGCAGTCCCAGCTTTTCCTCATGCGGCAGATGCTCCAGTCCCTTCAGCATTGCTGTGGCCCTTCCCTGGACTCCAGAGGTCACGTCCTCCTCGCACCGGGGAGCCCCGACCTGGCCAGGGCTCTGCATCCACGACCTCCCCGCGCTGCGTGGAGGGGAGG
>NW_009207572.1:1772-2407 GCF_000690835.1 Fulmarus glacialis
GAGGGACACGGATGTACCAGGGGATTTGTCTGGAGGTGCTGGGATCCCACGGTGGAGATCCAGCACAGGGGGAGGGCGGGGTCACGAACACACGGGGGAGGACAGACAACAGAAGAGGAATTTGAAAACATTGCCTGGGTGTGCAGGGAGGCTGTCAGGTAGCCAGAGACCAGCCGAGGCTGGAGCGTGCAAGGTGAAGGAGAGTGTCCACCCCCACCCCAGGCAGTCGGGGGCTGCCCAAGGGACATGCTGGGGCTGGGGAGGGTGGAGAAGGGTGACAAGCACCTGGAGACAGGGCTCAAGGAAGAAAACTACCCAAAATAGAGGAGAACCAAGCTGGGGCTTTCCTGAGACACCTCAACCCCCAGGGGCTGCCGAGGGCCTTGTGAGCTCCTCTCTGTCATCTCTGGAAGGTGATGGGGACAGGGGGACATCCCTGAGGGGTGGAGAAAAGCAAATGTCACATTCCCAAATGGCCCCAAACGGCCGGTGCAAGGATGGAGAGGCCACAGCCTCCCCTCAGTCCCCAGGGACCATGCGAGCCCTCCTGGGGCGCATTTCTGATGTGTGAAGGAGCAGACGGTGACTGGGAGCAGCCAGGCTGGGCCACAGGGTCGATCCCCCCCAGCCACATT
>NW_009207572.1:2856-3058 GCF_000690835.1 Fulmarus glacialis
TGAAGGGCCGCACCCATGCGGCTCCATAGGGGCCATCCCCCCCAGCCACATTGCCCCTGCCATGAGCGACAGCTCAGGGACGCAGGACAGCAGACACGTCCCTTAGCCCATCCCCAGCCAGGGCTGCTGGAACTGCGCTTTGCCGGGGCTGGCGGCCAGTGAGTGCCGCAGGGCACCGCGCTGGGGTCCCTCACTCGGGTTT
>NW_009207572.1:3258-3632 GCF_000690835.1 Fulmarus glacialis
GCTGGAGCTCACATCTACAGCAGGAGCGAGTTCAGGACAGGCCATGAGGAGGGAGCTGTGCCGGGCCGTGTCCTGTGGGGACCTGTGTGGTACCTGGTCCTGTGGTGGGCTCAGCTCCAGTATTGGTCCCTCTCGCCCACCTCCCTGCCCTAAGCTGGGTCCACGCTGGGGACGGCTGGAGCTGCTCTGGACTCCCCAGCCCTGTTTTAAGGTTGCTGTGTTCTTGTGGGAGGGAGTTTTTCCTGGTAGCCGATGGCAATTTCCTCTGTCCCAGCTTGTGTCACCAGTTCCTGCGCTGTTCCTGTGCCCTGGGGGGGATCCAGCTCCAGCCTCCTGCACCCCAGGAGGCAGCTGAGGGGTCTCCTCTCCCCCGG
>NW_009207573.1:0-6466 GCF_000690835.1 Fulmarus glacialis
AGGAACGGGGGAGGCTCGGAGCCTGTTCCATCCTCAGAGGTGTACAGGATCAGGCCTGACAGCCCGACCTCACTGCACCGCAGCTGAGACCCCCACTCAGAGACCTCTCCCGTTACCATCCCCCTGCGTACGCCACGTCCCGGGAGTCACAGAGCTCCGAGTACCGTACGGATTCCCTACCTCAGCCACAGCGCTGAGCTCAGCTGTGATGAGATGCTCAGACAGACGAACACCCCTCCACCTACCACCTCTATGCACCCAACGTGGCTGGAGTTCACCTACCTGAGTTGTCTCTGCGATCCAGCCGTGCTATTAGCTGGTTCTTCATGGTCATACACCATTTTACATGTTCGTGATCCACTGCTGAAGCACTTTGTTTCGGTGCTGTCTTAAATATTTTAGTGTTACCTTTTGGGGGATTTCTCATGCACAGATGTAGTTACGCAAAGTAGAGGCTTAGCTGATAAAAGGTTAGTAAGTGATTTACAGGCCGTAGGAGTACATTACAATACAAAGGTGTTATTAGCATATCAGAAAACAAGTTAGAGGTAACTTTTTGACTCACTTGACTCTTCCCAGGTTTGAAGAGCTGATCAGACATTGATATGCACCCATCACTCAATCTTTAAAATCTATTTAGAAATACAACATTAGTAAAAAACATACAGGTATGCTTTGACAAGGTAAGGGCACTCTTTAGAAATCCATTCCTCCCCAACATGCTCACAAGTCACATCTCCTTATTCACACATCTCAAATAAGTCTCGGTATTATTACCTGCACTGCGCAGATGGGGAAACTGAGGCACAGAGAAACACGTTCACTAGGCAGGTTGATTACAGAGCCAAAAGCACTTACAGCCTCAGTGTGATGCACGAGCCACTAGATCTGCTCTCTACCATCTTAATTTTTGCTATCAATGCTGCATTTCTTCCCTGAGAAGAAAAACAGTATGAAGCACCACTGCAGCAGAACTGAGCAAGCTCATTAAGAGAGATACTGCAAGACCTCAGCTGTGAGGTACATCAACGTTGAGTTCTAGGTGCAAGGCAGGCCTTAAAATTATCCCACATCTTTCTGCAAATCTCTCCATAGTCACAGACTGTTCCTGCATCGATCTGCCATTGCCTCATCCCACTGTGACCTGGCCTAACCAAGCAGTTTCTGAGACTGACTTACTTCCACCCAGCAGGGACATAAATGGTACAAAAGCACACACAAAAAGCTGTGTAAACCAGCAGGCAAATCCTGTGCTGAGCCCAGGCTGCTGCAGTCAGGGCAGAGCATAGCTGGTGTGCACACGCCTTACCGAGCTGCTGTGATTCACATGTTGCCTCAGCCCGAGGCTGGCGGGACATGCCGCAGAGGGCAAAGCCGCCTTCCCACGTGGACACGGGGTTTAAGGTTTTCTATCAGAAAGCACCAGGATGGGGCTGTTCCATAGCTGTACTTCTACAAAGGAACCGGAGCAATACCGCAGGTCCTCAGGTATAATACCAAGATGATTTTTACTGTCCAAAAGCTCCCTAGGCTGGTCAGAGGCCTATCAATTGCTTTGGCACTAGCAATAACCTAGTGGTCTTGCAGAGAGGTTCCTATCTACAGAAACTATCTGAGGCTCCTGGATCACAGCAGTTAAAGTGCAAAAATCACAGGTTGTGTGCACAGTGCTATTCTGCTGGCACGTTCTGAGCAGCACAGGTCTGTGCACAGGAACTAAAAAGTACTTTAATATAAAAATAGAGCTTTAAGAATACCAAAACAACATGACAAGGCTGTGGCTCTGAAATATCTAACACATTTAAGAACTGCATTTTTCAGGAAATATTTCAGTTACAGAACTTCAGGAACACTATTTTTTCAAAGCCTAAAATAATTCACATACATGCAGTAACAACACAGGAGAAAGGGGGGAAGATTTTCTAGTATGCACTTAAGTTTGCAAGATTGTCATTCCAGTGTATTACAGTTCATTTTGCACATTACAATTCTCTCTCAGCAAAAGCACAGTTGCAGCAGCATATTTTCATCTTTAGCCAAAGATTCATACAAAATTATTATTCTCAAGTAAGTCTCAAAAACTGAAGAGTGGATTCTGGAGTGTGACTGAACTGAGACTAATTCTGCACCGACAGAATGCCACGTCCACACAGTACCACTAAAAAAAGAGATTTCAGCAGAAATTCTTGAATGTTGTATGTATTCTAGTCTGTTTATCATTTTTGGCTGACTCGGTCTCAGACTACTTAAAAAAAATCCATTTGAATTTTCTTAATATTTTTGAAGATACAATTTATACTCTTATCTCAGTTCTCTCACCTTTCTGCAAGTAGTTTTATCTCAAAATGGCTATCCAGTATTGAAAAGCACCTAGAATACTGTAATTTCAAGTTCCAATAGCATAGTGTCCTCAAACTAGTTGCATCTCTCCTTTTCAGTATATGCTTGCTATTCATATTGTTTATATCCATTCAGCAAATAAGATACAAGATTTATTCATTCCTGGCACTGGTGTCTCAGTACTAAAACCATGCAATCCGCTGAGACGCTGGTACCTGTAGTTCAGCATGTCTTTCCTGCGAAGTTCCTTAAGAAAGGTAGTGTGTATATCTGCAATGGGCACTCTAATGTCAGTTTTCAAGAGCTGATTTCCTTGACTCAAAGTTTTCCCTTCGGAGGAGCTTTAATTCTCTCAGTTCTTGTGGCTGTAAACTCTGGTCCACGCCAGGAGTTAGCTTGTAATTTAAAGGAGATTCAATATAACCGTTTCGGTACAGACAGACCCGCTTGCAGAATTCAAAGGTGCTAAACATAACACCGAAGTATGGGACAATCTGATAAAATAAGAAAAAAAAGCAACATAAGATGAAAAAGCAATATTAGACTCATAGCATTCTTAACTTAGACATTTTAAAAAAGGAAACTTCTAGGACTTGAAATCTGATCTGATCTGCTAATAGAGCTGTGCTCATTTATACAAAATCAGAGTCTCACCTCAAACTAGGCTGACACCTGCAGCATGCCAAAAGTAGGAGTTTATTATTGGTACATAACTAATTATAACAATATTGTGAGGAACAAGGTCTGTGCTAGCCTATAGATTATCACAACTTGTCAAATACCTAAGCAAATCCTAAGCAACCTCAGCAAATCCCAGTAGGAAATGTGGGATTTATTCCACATACAGCAGAGTGACTGAACAATTTTCTTCTTTTGCCCCACACAGAATCAGCAGCTCTGGTGCCACGTGGCTTTGTAACAGCCAAGCTAGGGCCAGGCACAGGCAGGCCATCGCAATCAATCACGTTGTCACTCAATTAGAACTCCTTAGCTGACCTGTAGTACTATAAAATGTATTTATGTAAACTAAATTATGTTCTGTTTAAGCTACCGTGCTTTATTTCATGCTTTCAACTCAGCAAGGGCTGTAGTAACTGATACGCATGCATTAAATAGCTGGTCGAAAGTACTACTTTTGACTTCTGGAGAAGTGGATTACAGAAGCGCAATTTTCTTTACAGCTTGGTACAACATGTCAAATTACTGGAGCTCAGCTGAGAAGTAGGACTTGTTTAGCTGTTTTAAGTGGATCACTTGCAATCCCCCTTCCATACCCTGGCTTGTGTGTTAGCAGCACTCCCTTCTCTAAGGACATTCAAATGAACTTGAAAGTAATGACACCTAGAAGCCAAGCTTACATTTGGGGAAATATGACCAAACCAAGTTCCAAAGCTGGTTTATAACCTGCCTGAGGTTATACCTGTTCTGTCACGGACTCTGTCATCTATAAGCTGCTAATAAGTACGGAGGCACGTCATAAGCTTTATAACCGCAACTGTCCAAAAGCGTGTCTTGATTACTTCAGGATAGTCTTTGCGATGAAAGCAAAACCTCACCTTGAGCAGACTGGGTGTGAGTCCACTCCAAAGTCCGAGCACACCTTTGTTCTTCACAGTTTGCCGGAAACAATCAGCCATGCCAGTAAAATGGACATCAACTGCTCCATAGTGAGGCAGCCAAGGACTCTGTGCCTGTTCAAGAGACACCCAGGGGGATTTAGAAGCAGCAAAGGAAAACCAAAGCAATTAATTATTTTCTCCATTCTGGTACATAAGGAACACTCAATGCCAGGTTTCAACAGACTGATCTGGATTCTTCCATCAACCCAAAAGAATCAGCTATTTTGTCTTGAAATACGAACTAAAAAGGGAGAGAATTCACTCTCTGATAGGTACAAAAGAGAAAGAGAGCAGTAATTTCACACAGCACTTCCTTTTGTGCCATGTCACTACTAGAAATAAATCCCACCCTTGTGAAGACAAACCATCCGAACCAGAGCCGCGTAACGCATCAGGCCCACATCTGCCAGCTGCTTAGGTCTGGGGAGAGGTATTTCACATCACTGGCAGTGGAACACCTACGAGAGGGAAGCTCGGGGCTTCCTGAAATTCTGATCAAAAAGAAGAGCACGCTGACTTCACTCTGGCTGCTGAGGCTGTGTCCACACTGCAATGAGAAGGGTGAACTGCACTACGGGTTGAGTAGCAACAGCACAGCAGAAACAGAAGAACAGAGATTTCAGCCCAGGCTGTACAAGCCCACCAAGGGCTGTAGGTGAGCAGTTGGTGCCTGTGCTCCCATATCTTTGGTACATGGTCAGTTGATCCGGATTGATTAAAGTTAGCTTGGGAGCATCCTGCTGGACTGCAGCTACATTTCCAACTGCAGTATAGATAGTGTCTGTTCACATGGAGGAAGTGTAGTGGGTCATTTTTAACAGCAAAATCCTTCCTTCATTAATCTCCTACTCTATTAGCACAGACAGGATAACCTGACCTTGAATAATCCCATCCTCACCCATCCGTGCACATGCAGTCATGGGTTTATTTTGCATCGGCAAATCAGGGTTTCACTCAAACACATGGCAAGTGACACTTCTCAGTCAGGAGTGTGTGGGGACCCCAAGACACAGGTTAATTACTTGCGCGTGCAAGCTGATCACCACAGGGCAGAAGTTTGATAAAAATCAGTTAACTGATTGGTGAATACGGATATCATTATCCCTTCATTGATCTGAAATACCATGTGGTGTAGCATTTTTTCCCTTCTTGGCCAGACTAACCTACAGCTTCTCAGAGCTGCTAAGCCTATGACAAGCCTCTTATAAACCGACAAGTGGTGATGACATTTTCTAGATGCCTCAGCTATAGCGTTTCAAATACTTGGCAACTTAGATGCTGGAAATGGAAACAGATCAAAACTCATGCTCCAGGTGTATAAGAGAAGTTGCTAATCCAATAGTTTTAATGCTGTTGCATCCCCATGCGTTACTGGCAAGTCTACTGCTAAAATTTAGAAGCTAACAAAAAACCCCTAATCACCCCGCACATGAACTGCATAGTCTTCTTTATCTACAAAAAATCACCTCATGATTTTTTTCTCACTTTTTTTGTGCGTGATTGAAATGCATGTGAAATACTTCTGATGGCAGGAAACAGGTAACACCATATAGTTTCCTTTTGACAGGGCTTTGGGAGGTGATTTTGGGAAAGCAGCTGTCTGCACTAAGAAAGAAGGCAATATGCTTCCACATCCTGATTTGTTATCTTCTGGATCCCCTTTATCATGTCCTGGCTCTTTTACCCCAGACAAGAGTAGGGCTGAAGATTTAATCCATGGTCTTTTACACTTCAAGGAGGAGAGAACAGAAGCATTTGCTTCTCTGACCCTTCTCAAGAGTGTAGCTGATTTGTAAGACCAGGATCACATTTGTGGTGGAGAAAGTATTTCAGATGTTCTAATTGTTCATCCCCTTTGTGTCTACATTGGCCTTGCTAACTCCATGGGGCTACAGCTGTTTCCATAATTCCTAACTGTGGTGCAAGCTCCCATAGCTCCTGTTTTAGGACTCAGAGAGGCAGACATTATGGGATTTAACTGCTGTGATTTTACAGTATTACCAGCCCTGCCTGCAGGTAGTTCAAGGTAACAGAGCTAGTCTGGTAGCCAAGGGTCATGCACATGTTACTTACGCTCATTTGCTACAAGGAAGCTTAGCTGTCTGCGTGGTTCTGTTACTTAAGGGGTGTAAGGGTTTAAAAAGCAATAGCTAAATCCAACAGTGGGAAAGAGAGAAATAACTTTTCAAGCCTTAATCCACAGTACTTGAGAAACTCCTGCACAAAGACTCTCATGACTGTACTGTAGAAGATGCTGAGTGCTGCAACTGAGACTTCAGGGACCAGTTCCACTAAGAATGGTGATATTAGCACCAGGGATGCTTAGAAGGGCACCCAAATGATCTAAGTATCCTTAAAAATGCAACAGCAGTCGTAGGAGAGCTGGATTCAAAACCCTGTTCTGCTTTCGGGACTGTCAGCCAGTTTCCACAAGCTTTTTTTGTAAAGGAAGTTATAGGCAGCCAAGCAGTGAAGAGGAACAGGTTTCTAAAATGCTTCAGGAAAGC
>NW_009207573.1:6488-20686 GCF_000690835.1 Fulmarus glacialis
GGTAGGCAGGGCATGACCTGCCAGAATTAACTGCATGAGTTTGACTTAATCCCCTTCGTTACTGTATCCACTGCAAAGGCACATATCAAAGGGTTTTGATTACAGTACTCCTGCCTACAACACCAAGACGGGCGACAAGCACACTGCAGGTTTCATGAAGATTCTGCACCCAGTAAACACATCCAGAAGACAGTTAAAAAGGAACAGGTAAGTCAAACCCCCAGATTTCTAATTTGCCCGCAGACATTGAGCTCTTAAGAGATTTACTGAAAGCTTATTTATAGTAACATTCACCACAGTTACAGCCATTTTCAAGATTTCAGTCTGTGGGGTGAAGTGTGCTTTGCCAGTCTTTCTGCTTTACAGGAGCAGTATGTTTCTAGGACCCTAGACACAGTATTTAAATAAGAATTGTCCACAGAATCTCAGAATGACCTACTGCAAAAGGAAAACTAAAAACTGTATCAGCGTGTAGTTACAACTTCTGTATTCTGGAAACAGCTAAACAAAATTAAAATATATTAATAAAAGAAAAAAAAATTAGGAAGGCATTTCATTTGGTGCTGTTTTTAATCAAAAAAATAGCTGTGGGTTTTGGGTGGTTCTGCATCATCTAGGCATGTCTACAACACTGCAATCCTCACAACCGCCCTATGGCACCAGAGCGAGAAAATGGAAGTAACCAAACAGATCAAACTAGTTTCTCTACCTTTTTTGCAGAACCCTACTATCACGTACAAATCAAACAGCTAATCTCATACCAAAAAGCTCAGGTTTATGAAAGAGATGTTTCATGCCATACACCTCAAAGCAGCTTGAATTCCTTTCTTTCGACACCCCTTGACACTACGGGCTGCTGCATGGAAACCTGTTTGTTATGAACATTTTTAAAGACTTCCTTCCCCCCCAGTTACGGCTGTCTCATACTGCAGAAGGCTGGAGATACAGTACAGCTCACTGCGCTGATAAGAATGCCAAGTTGTTAGTCACAGTAGTAGCAGGACTAAGTTGCTAATCTTTTTACCTCTGATGGACGATAGGTTCTCTAAATGATTAAAGCACATCAAAGGCAGAATTGCCTCCATCTGCTCTTTCACAGAGTCTTTTAGTATCCAGAGGCCACCAAGTCTACTAAGTGATACATCCCCTAAGTTAGCACTCTGTTCTATTTCAACAATCTACACCAAAGAGAGAGAGAGGTGTATAAGAAAAAAACCCCAAACTGCCTGCACTCACTTTTTATATAAACAAAACATTTAAAAAAGGGTGAAGTGTCATGACAAAACTCAAGTTAATGGTTAAAGTCAATTATTACCTGAAGACTCTTCAGACACCCTCTCTCCCATTGTCTGCATCACAAGGTGACTGCCAGAACAACATAGTCCCATTTTGAGAACTAATCTCACAGTCCCTTATAAAGATTTCCCCTCCAATAACCTCCCCCAGCCCCTCTCCTCCTCCTCTCTTCCTCTTAGGCTTGAAGGATGGATGTAGTTCACCGCAGCTGCAGTGGGAACCGTGCCCATCAAAAGATCAATCACTTGAATCTTTCCAAGGCTCACAGCAGCCACACGGGGACCAAGCAGAGACCACCGGGTCGGGAAATGGCAGGCGCGGTGGTTAGGCCACTTGAGCCTGTGCCCAGAGCTGTGCAGATACAAAATGCCCACTTGCGCTTTAGGACACTTTTGTTTGCAACCATCTGAATTTACATGTATCAGAGACTATTTGGAAATACTTCCCTCTCAATTCATGCACGTTTTTCCCCCCTTCTCTGTTCATAAAGTTTGTTGGTACAAAGATTTGCTATTTATTTATTTTTTGAGTACGCAGTACTGTTGGCATAGAGTATGAAAGATCAACTAACAGTGAATAGCTGCCATAGGTGGTTTGCTATCCTGATGGTAGATATAGTAAAATTGCTTGTTATTTATATATTTTCAACAGATTCAGGTGTCCTACACTTCTGATCAATTAAAAAAAAAAAAAAGCACAGGAAGGCACTTTACAACACAGCTCAAGAGTTCCCACTCTTAATCTGGAAGCTAAAATAAGTCGTCTTTGCAGTCTGGGTCAGTAAGAACACATGCAACGGGCAAGCGTAACTGTAGTCCAAAGGAAACTGAAGGACAAAGATGGCAGTTGTCATTCAAGCTAAGGCCACTACAGTCAACAGAAATTTCACTCAAGAGAAGGCTGAATGCTTTAAAGAGTATTTAAATCCATGCAAATAAGAAAGAATTAAAATGTAAATAAGTATTAATATTGGGAGAAAAAGCATGCATTCTCTTGGGCTAATCAATCCTTTCTCCTGGAGGGCAGCCTTACTCGGTAGTCATTGTCTTTTCTGTGTCAGTGGTTTGGTAATTCTGACTTTCCTCTGGCTGAAGTCCACCAAAGGCATTCAGGCATGTAGGAAGGTAAACGATGACAAGCTAGCAGGAGGCAATCGGTTCCAGAGCAGCACAGCAGAGCAGCTGACCTCCAGCTTCCTGCACTCTAGGAACACGTTGTCCTTTCCTCTGTAACCTGAACTGGGGCCAAATCACCTCACCTTTCTGAAACCGAATGAGCAAAACAGTTTACTGCTTGCTCAAGTTTGACACTTAGCTTTAAATACATTATTGCCAGGCCTGTTGTACCCTGAGGCTTCACGGCTTGTTGCAGAATCCCTCCTTTGCTACTGGACCTAAGCTTTCCCTGCTTTTAACACCTGCAGTATGAAGAAATCTTTGATATGGAATATAGAGGTCTTTTTTCTCAAGGCAGTACAAACCCTTTGCATGGACACCTCCGGGTGGTTTCCGAATGCCTCACGATAGTTCAGCTCAATCCTTACAAATGGGTGCACCATTTTCATGCACATTAGCACTAGTTTATTTAATGGTGCAAACCCTTAGGCAGATTAGCTTGGTCCCACACTTCACACAATGAATAGCAAAGCAGCATCTCCTGCTGTCTGTGTAGGAACTGAGAAGAAAATTAACGTTTTACGGGATTGGGGCTTTCCAAAGGACATATTTCCATTGGCCTTATGTGGATGAGGTAAGGAATTACACCAAATAAAAATAAATCAGATACAAAAGAAGAGAGTGTCCACAAAGTTTTAGCTCCTGTTTATGGAGTATTTTGCATAATTAACCACCTTACATGCCACAGGCACATCATTCTAAGCACAGACAAATGGATACAAGGCTCTCCTGTACAACTTATGCATGAGTACTCATGTGAGGGATAACTCTGGAGAAATTACCGTCTCCCTGCTGAAAATTATGGCTATAATAGTTGTGTGCGCACAGCAGCGTGCCCTAACCCATGTCAGGCCCCATCAGCTGGGTGAGCTTACCGAGTTTAAAAAGGTGGGCTGAGTTAACCCATCTGATTTGCCCCAAAGCAGATTAGAGAGCTCTTGCTCATACCACACTGATCACAGAGCTGTGGAGGCTGTAGGAGGCCGGCGGCCATGCTCAGCTGGCACTACCAAATCCAGGACTGGGAGCGTGGCGGCCACCTCAGCATCTGGGAAAATAATTTGGAGAGAATTGGATTCTGCCCTCCCTCAGGCCTCCTGCATTTCAAATGGGTACAGTGTGTTTTCCTGTTTTCTTTGGCCGACCACTGTGCTGCAGTGCTAACCTCAGAGTGAGTATTACATACTTATCACACCACAGCTCCTTGGATGAACAGGATTAAAGACCACTAGACGTAGCAAGAACTGTCACAAGGCAGACCTGACTTAGATCAGCCCAGTCCTGCTTCTGATTCCTGATTTATGATTTTTCCCTCTTATCCAGTTTTTCCACTGGCACTGTTCAGTGTTTCAATGTCACAGGCAGTCAGTCTTCATGATTCTCTCCTGTAGAAGTCTGGGGATCTAAGAGAAATGCTTCTGAGGTTTGTTCAGATGCACAAAAGCTGATCCAGGCTGTTACAGAAGGCAAAGCCCGTGTTACGCTCAGTAGCTTTTTTCAGGCATTGTCTCAACCATTTACTGGACCAAGTACTTCCCAAAGCAGTAGGGCACTATTCTGCAACAGCCTCAGAGAAAGTGGTATAAAATATCTTTATAGCAACATCACCGAAACAACAAAAAAAGCTGGTAGCTCAAAGCATTTAGACATAGAGAAAAAGAGAAGGAAGGAAGGGATTTTACCAAAATCGGAATCTGACGTCTATTACCTATTTGCTAATAATCAGAGGAGCCAGGCTGGTCCCAAGTTCAAGTACACCCAGGGCGTGGGGTGCTGGCTGATGCCTGAACCCCCACCACAAGGAGAAGGGGAGCATGAGATCGTAGGGAGAAGTAAGAAAAGTAAGAACTGCAGCCTCCCCCTCAGCTGAAATATTTTTGGAATTTTGTCTCTATCTGTGCACTTGTTTTCACAAAACTTAAAGGAAGTCAGTATCTCTGAAATCTCCACTCCTCTGTCAAGTTTACTCGAAGTTGGTCAGCAGGATCAAAAGTTATTGGGGGCAAGGACAGACAGCTAGCAACCATTTAAGCCTTACTTCCACAGGAAATCAGACTAAAAGTAGTAATATTGCTCCTTATTTGCTTCCACACTATGGAGTTTGCCACTCTGTGTGGTCAAATGGCTCCACTTCTGAAAATTTTCAAGGCTCAGGCTCTCATGCCATTCACTATTAAAGGGTGTCCCTGCACGAAGTCTCAGAGCACGTACCCTTTTGAGATGTCGTGTGAACCACATGACCCAAAAGGGATTTCTTATTTTTAAACCGGGTCGTGACTCCAATAACTTTCATATTCCCAGCTGACAAGAACACAGATCTCACAAACAGCAGGGACACCACAGCTTCAGAGCTTTTAAAGGCTGCCATGTCAGCACCAGTGACCGTCTCCAATGACAAAGCACTCTTTGCAAGTTACCCATGTTTAAGGAACGCAGGAACACTGTCTCCTCATTTTGGCAGCGAGAAGGTGCTTTTCTAACAAACATTTATCATTTTCTTTTTCAAAGGTTTGTTTATAACCCAGCCACTGGGGTCTTGCTAGACTGACTTTTACCATGCAAGGAACATAGTTAGGGGACTGTTTTTAAATAAATACTTAAATAACAGTACTACTTCTAAAGAGAGACTTCAGTATCTCCTTTAACTGACTTCAGACTAGAAATGTGCCAACAGGGCACAAGACGGCATTTACTTTAAACGGGCTACCTCACAAAGGGAATGACTGCTTAGTTTTCTCCAGGTTACTAAGAACCCATAGCATTTATATCATTTACAACAGATCTCACACTTGCAGGGCATCTTGTGTTCCAAAGAACCAAAAAAACCCAACAAAAAAACCCCAAACACACTGCAGATTCATAGGCAGCTGAGGCCGAACTGATTCACTTTTGTCACTGAAAGGAGGCCACTTCTTGGGTGATGCATGGCAACAGTCTACGCTAACCAAGAACAGCAAGCCTGTTTGTTTACGACAGCAGAGGGAATTCAAAGCCTGGATTTTAAAACAGGAGGATCACTACTGAACAATGCTTTCCCCAGAGAGATGTCCTCACAACTTGAGGATGCTGTGCAGTCAACACCAAAAATGTACTGGATCCTGCAGTATACTAAAAATACGCTTGTTCTATATTACAAGGGTTGGATGGTAAAGCTATACCTGAGTAGCATTTACTGGCGAAGGAGAGTTTCAGACAAGTTTTAGTCACAGAAATTGAAACAAATTATACCATGAAAACATGGGAACAGGACTGAGCTTCTGCAAACCATCCCAAGTTTGTTCATGTAAGCAGGTGAGGAGTAACTGTACAGGGGTACCTGTGAAACTTTATGGTCATCTTTGTGCATTTTGCTTAACAACACTACCAAAGTCACAGGTCAATTTGGAACGAAGGCTGAGAAGTGCCAGCCAGGGGTATCTGAGCTTACCTCTGAGTCATGTGCACAGAGGGAAGGGCCAAGCTTGGGTATTAGGTTTGCGCTGACCATTTGCATGTTTGTAGTTTTTCAGTTCTACACATAGCCTGGGATCAGTGTCATTCTAATAATAATCTTCTGTACGGCATATAACAGCTCTAAATTCGTCTTCCCTTACTGAAATGCTAGAGGTCTGTCCAATATGCACTTATGAAGGTCATTATAGGCAAAAAGATGATGTGGGGAAGTGGAAACATATTACCAGTGCTTCCCTTAGACCCAGACTCATTCATAGGCAGGTATTTCCCTGCTTAAGGTAAAAAAAAAAAAAAAAGAAAAAGAAAAAGAAGTGTTCTTGTATGCAAGTCTGCAAGGTGAAAGTGCAGTACTTGAATATCGCTTAGATACTGGATTTAACAAAGAACACAATATTGTGAAGTAAGGAAGGAAAGCCAAGAATAACAGTCAGAAGGATATAAAGATCAGGAAGTTTTTGTTCAGAAACTGATATAGCGTAAGAGTGAGTCAGGAAAGCAATTGATATAGAACATCCCTTTGAATAACCCTCTCCTTCACTAATCCCCTTCTACAGATGCACAACAAAAGCCATATTTCCATGCCGAAACATGCATACAGTACCTCTTAATTCTCTAACATGCCAATCAGGAGCAAAGTGAAAAAAGGAAGACAAAGGAATAAAATTAGGATAAGCACAACATAGAGGACTCACATATTCAGTAAGACCCACTCATATTAATTAACATTTATTTTAAGAAAAACATTCAAGTGTATTTAGCAAACACAGCATCTTTGTAAAAAAAAAGTAAACATGATAAAGATAATTCTAATAGCAGAGGGGGAAGAAGCCATGGTTACAGAGCAAATCTGACATCATAAGTCATCACCAAAACACACAGTAAGAATTGTTCACTGACAGTCAGCTCCTACTCCTACAGATGTCAGTGACAGAAGCTATCGACGTCAGAAGTGTAGGATTTAGATAGGTAAAATGAGAAAGGATGAAACAAAATTATTACAACCGAGATTAAAAGTAACACCTTATCCTTCCTCCCATAGCAGAATTCATTTTCTAGTCTGTGCAAACAATTCAAGTGTTGTCTAGATGAGGAGATGGATGGAGCTAACTCTTCCAAGTCTGCCTAGCGTGTCAGGTAAAGATCTGAACTGGATGTTCTGGTCTCAGGCTTGTACTCCACCCCAGAATCAGAGAAGACAGCCTTGTGTCCTAGTTTCTCAGTTTTTGAAGCTCCTGAGACTGCCTTACAACTCCCCAGTTCCCCATCACCAATAGGTTCACTGGAAAAGTCTTCTTTGGCAATACACTACCTCCATCTGTCAGATCAGTGGGACAGAAGGGAAGGAAGAGGAATCTGATCCTGACCTCCGCAATGTGCTGGGTTCCTCTTTGTACATGAAACCAGCGTTCATTGCTTCAAAACAAAGCCAGCATGTCCCTACATGCACTGCAGAGCACTCACACCAGGCCTGGGGGTAGCTGAAGGCTTTGGTGCACCCCTCTTTCTATCAGCTAGAAAGGTGAATCACTGAATGGAGGCTGATCAGAATATGATGTCTGAGAAAAACTGCGATCAGAAGTATCTGCTCCCCTGTTTCTCTTCAGAACACTGTCTCAAGCTCTTTTCCCCCCTTCTTTATTCTCCCCCTTTCTAGGTCCCTTTGCATGATACCTTTTCTGGTGCGGTCCTAGACATTTCTCTCTTCTAAGCACCACCCTGCAAACTGAACAGGCCAGCAAGTAAGCACAAAGCAGAGCTGATACCTGCAAAGCTGGGCCATACCCTGGTGCTAACTGTGAAAAACAAACTTCTTGGATGACCTTACATGAGTTCCACTGAGCTCTTAGTATCAGCTTGGGTGTGGTTTTTCAACAGGTCTCTTTTCTGGACAAGCCTCTGTGACTTATGTCATTTCCAGTACCAAACAAATTACGGGCTTTCACACCTAGGCAGCTAGTTCTTCTGAAACACCTTTGCCTTCTCCCATGCCTTTGGAATAAATCACTGAACAGGAGGTGTTTCTCTAAGCTTGGAAAATCACTATTCAGTTGTTGCAATACATCTATGAGGAAAAAAAACCTCTCTGTTGTTGAGCCTTTTTTCCGTCCAAAGTATTTTTAGCATATCCACTTCCTACATACTTAGGCAATAAATCCAGTTCCCTTCTTATCTCTAGAAGTGCCAATCAGACGTTTTAAGCATCCCTTTGGTGAAAGAGTACAGCCTAGTGGCAGGAAAATGAAAGATGGGCCTGTTCCACTGCTCTACTTGCCTGTCAAGACACAGCTTGACACAGAACTTACCATCACACCAGTTACAACTGAAAGTTACTTTTGAACTGATTATGAAAACTGAATGTTCAAGTAACTGATGTATTGACAGAAAATATTAAAAGAGAAACAGCACCGTAAATGCCTTTCTTTTCTTTATTCTTTAGGGCAACGGTATTGCTGTGAGCCTAAGGATATAAAGAAAAAGAGGACTTGTAAGGAGTAACTGCTTTTCTTAGACCCACTGATAAGACTGGAAAAAATGATCAAGTTTTCATGCTCAGAATCTCTTTCTCACCTGAGACATTTTATGAGATACCCAATGAAAGGGCTCAGCTTAAAGCCTAACTTCTGGACACATCAGCTACATGAGCTGGTCTAACAAAAGACATTACTTCTCCTGGTGAGGTCCTCTGTTGTGAGATGGAGAAAGAGCAACGAAGGTTTCTATGCCACTGGATCTGAGCTGTGTCTGAAAAAGGGAACCTGGGGAGCAGGAGAGGGGAATTCACAGTTTCACTGACCTTTTGCTAGCTTGTGACTTATCAACCAGACTATCACTTGAGGAGGTGGAAGGGGATCTCCATAATGCTGCCACACCAAATGACTATTTTTTTTATAAGATCACAAAAGCTTCCCATAAATCTGCAGTCCTATGAACTGGGCTGAAAGAACAAACTCATATGCCACAGGCAGAGAGCCACCAGACGATGACAGCTATTCACTGTCACTCTACTGATGAAGTTCTAATGAAAAGTTGACATCATCAAATGAATTACGTCAATGAGATGGAAACTGTGGGGTGGTGGTTGTTTTGGTTTGTGGTTTGGTTTTTTTTTAATCATTATTACTAAACTTTCAGGAGAAAGGAGCAGCAACATAATATAAAATGATATAGTAACTTGACATAGTAACTCTTGTGTTGCTTATGCTCCCGGAAAGCAGCAGCACCAGCAACTGGGAAGTCACTTGTTAACCAGAAGAGTCAGAAACAAGAACAAGACTTATTCTGACCATTCAGACTTAATACCTTCTGTATTAAACTGTGCAAATTTCTTGTGGTTGCCAGTACATAGGTCAGGCATAAATGGCAGACACACAGGCTCTGAAAATGACATGGATCTCATTCATCCTGCCTTCCACCAAGGGGACTGAATGCCTGTATTTGACAGAAGATTTGCCAATTCTGAACTGCGAGAATTTGATGGAATTGCTATGAAAAAGAAATAAAGCTAAAGACACAGAGTCTGAGAGTATACATATATCCCATAACAGTGCTTGCACCCACCTTAAAAGTGTAACAACGCATTTGTAACAGTAATTTTCAGACATTAAAAAAAAAAAAAAAAACAAAAAACCCCAAACAAAAAAAAAAACCCAAACAAAAAAAAAACACCACCCAAACAAAAAAAAACCCAAACCCAAACCAACATAAAACAAAGCCTCTGTAGCTTACTGGTAAGAGCAAGAAAGTGGCATCCATGATCATCTGGCTAGTCTTGTCCCAAGCTCCCGCAACAAGCACCTCTAACAAAGACCTAGTAACACGAATGCTCTGTACCTGCATCTTCCTCTTGACAGTCTCAAAGGGGAAAGAAAGTGTCTGTGCCACACCAGCTGCGACACAGCCATTTATGAAGTTCTGAAGAGGAGTGAAATGAACTATGGGTTCTCGCCAGATTTTGTCCAGATTGATGTAAACAAAGAACGAGCCCGCAGAAAATGGGACAGCACCTGGAAAGCAAACCAGACAGGTTTATATCAACACGCTGTACACTAAGAAAAAAGAGCTGCTCATCTGATAACCTAGACAGATGGGATGAGCCGCTGTCAGTTTACACCTCACATTGCTCAAACCTGATCAGCATTTTGAAGAACTTTACTTTTTAGTCACTGGTGTACCACCAAACGCCTATATTGTAGCATCTAGACGTGCTGATAGGGGCATATAATTACATATCAAAATGTGCATGTTGTCAGAATTATTAACTGCTTTAGCCTCATGACAGGTTAGCTCTTTCTCCAGGTTATCTCTTCTGTGACAAGCTCTTTCTCCAGTCCAACCCAACACTAGCAGTTGTACAGGTAAACAGAGTTGCCTCTTCAGTCAAGCTGATGAGCAATACTTCTGTCCTCTTTTGCTTGTTTCATGCTCTCATCAATTTTAGAGTGGGATTATACATTATTATTATTATTATGCATTCTTATAATGTCATATTGTGAAAAAGTGGACTCAAAGTTAAATGGCATTTTTAAAAGCTATGGAGAGTAAATAAATAATTAAAGAGTCATTCCACGTAAAGAGAGAATATCAGTAATCTTCACTTTTCACATCAGTTATATATTACTGCTAATACTGGTTTCACTGAACAGCTAGGGAAACACTCTCACACCTAGATAGGAATTAGGAACGCTCTGTGTATGTGTATATATGTATATATATTGTTTTTTAAGAGTTAAATGGTGGAAATCTTGCATCCGAGCACAACTAGATCACCTATAAAAGAAGGAAAAGAGTATTTTGTTGAACAGTTAACCATACATAAAATGCTATGCACTTGGTCATAATTTGAAGCAATAAAGCTGCAGCAGAAGTAATCAGTATTGTTGTGCCTTGTAAATCTACATACCTGCTACAGAAGAACATAACTATTTGCTTTTGAAATCAAGTGAGCTAATGAGTGCACTACATAGCTGTAATAAACAATGTGCAATGAGGTGATTTTTCCCCATTATTATTTTACCTAATATAGCTGGTGAAACGCCACGGTAGAGTGCAAGGAGTCCTTCTTGATGGTAAATTTTGTAAAAAGCATGAAGAATTCCTTTGTAAGATGGCTCCAGTCGGTTCTGCACAATAAGCCGTGTTTTAATTACGTCAGTGGGGTAAGTCACGATGGTTGCAACCATGCCAGCCAGACTTCCTGCCATGATGGCTCTCCAGTGGGAAATATGACCCAACTCATCCGTGAAAAGTATAACAAGTCTAGAGTCAACACATAAAAGAGGTACTATTAATGACAGTACGAACAAAACACACGAAAAAATAAGGCAGATTATTGTTCTTCGGCCCACAAGCCCCTTCAACAGCAGGAGTTGAAACTTTAACATGTATTTCATCCAAGACCTTATTATATATAACACCACACAAGCATCAGAACCTCTGTGAAACAGAACATGTGAACGGGCAAACAGGAGCAGAGTCCAAAAAACACGCCTAAGAGCCCAAAGAGATTTTGAGTAAATCCACGCTGCACAGAAGTGCAGACATGCAAAAGTTATAGTTAACAACTAAGTCAGGGACTGGAATATACAATTCTGTAAATGCAGTTTGCTTTGATTTTAGTGTTACTGAGCTAAAATATTTCCAGTATCTGCAAGAGCTTTTTTAGAGGCAGCTTCCATAGCTCTATCTGTACCACGGTTCCCAGCACAGACTAAGCTCACATAGCTTGAGTTGTGGTACCATGCTGGAGATCCAGAGCACCAATTCAACAATGAAAAAATCCTCAAAGATACGGAGACTAATTGTTCAAACGATTTACTTGTTTGCTTTGCAAAAGACTTTTAAAGTAATTTTTGACCACAGAATCCTCATTTATACTTCCATCTACAGGATGAAAATTACCATGACTTAAAACATGTCTGCAAGAAATTCTCTGATCATCAGTTAGAGACATTGGTCCAACCCCCCAGTCAAAGTTATCATGTAAGAAGAAATACGTAAATAACATCATCACAGGCCTTCTGAGAACAACTGAACCTTCCTCTCTTGCTTATGTTGGGACACAAAGGTCCACAGGGATACTCCTCTAGAGAAGACTTATGTCCAGGCACTATTATGCTCAGGAGGTTAAGCCTAAATTTGAAATTCTGAAATTGAAGCACAGAGTTTCAAAGGCTAATCTACAACTCATGCATTTGTGATGCAGAGAAGGACTTTTCTATGTACGCAGGGCACTCCTACATCAGGGAGAAGTGTCATGGAGGCAGCAAGAAGCAAGTAAAAAGACTGCAGAGGAGAATCTTAGCTGGAGGTAAAGAAACCTATTATTCTAATTACTTATTATTCTAATAAACTAAGCCTCCTAAACAGCAGATTTACATTTAAACTACACGGTGTTACCATGCCCAGAACAAAATAATTTGCAAAGACTTACAAGTCACTGCTTGCTCAGTTGATGTTTTTTCACGAGCGTGTATTTTCTACTGCATGATAGATCCCTTCAATTACTTGTCTCATCCCCTGGAGAGAGCCCAGAGCAGAAAGACTGGCCAAGCAGAAGCAAGAGGGCATAAACTTTTTTTCCTATGTGTCTTGTACAGTCCCTAAAGCAACACAGCCTGATTTTCCTGCACATGCACAAATGCGTGGGGAGGGTGGTGGGGTGTCTCTAGGCACTACCCAGATAACATTTAAAACTGCCACGGAAAGACAGAGTCTGTGCACAGTAACCGCAGACGGAGCACAGAGTCCGCTAAACCCCCCCTTCCCCAGCCAGTTCCCCCGCACTGCCATTCCTGGGGCTGCTGACTGTGCTCAGCCCAGGTCCTTTGCAATTAGCATTACTATTTACTTAAGTTACCATGAAACATTTCTATTTTTGTGTTTCTTGCCTTTATATAACACCATTCTTTCACTAGAAAATACATTAAAAAATCCTCAAATAATGTATCAAGAAATATGTGTAGGCAGCTTTTATTTAATTTCCTGGTAGCCTACTTCCACTTGTAATTCAAAGGAACACCCTGTGCAAACTAGAGACAAACTATAGTCTTGCAAAGGGAATACACTGTTTCAAGCTGAATAAACAATGAAGTTAGTTATTTTGCTCAAAATCAACTGGTTTATACCAGTGCAACACACTGACTCTTCTGTGAACTTTAAATTACATTTAAATCACTGTTTCTGCCTTCCCACTGCCATTACCCCAACCCTTGTTTGACCACCGCATCCGTTACAAGCAGAAGGACACAACAAAGCCGCCCGATTCCAGGGTCGCTCCGTCCATCATTTCCTGAAAGGCGCAGACAGAGCTGGGAGGATGATTCTTGCTCAGCCCGATGAATGACAAGCCCCAGCGGGCTGTGCAGCGTCAGCCTGGGCGAGAGCCGCAGCGGGCCGGATTGGCCAGCGTGGGCTGAGCCCATGCTTCTCCCCACCCAGCACGGCCCACAAACTGGAATAACCCATCGCCCAGCTGGGCGGAAATGTCAAGTGCATACCATGCACATAGCTGACCTGAATAAAAAAAAAGAAGGA
This sequence comes from Fulmarus glacialis, assembly GCF_000690835.1. Classification (NCBI taxonomy): domain Eukaryota; kingdom Metazoa; phylum Chordata; class Aves; order Procellariiformes; family Procellariidae; genus Fulmarus; species Fulmarus glacialis. Next base: position 19,946 of record NW_009207573.1, read on the forward strand.
AAGAAACCCAACCCTCAAAGTGGCAAAACATGCTGGTGCGTGCAAACAGTCAGGCACTCCTTTCAAAGGCTACAAGATACTGGCAGCAAAACGGAATCCTAGGAAAGAGCACAGGTCAGCAGAGCTCAGTCAGCACTGCTCCGAGTTGATCCTGCTGCAGTCCTTCCAGCATTTACCTTAATTTAATGTCTGTGTATTATCGAAAGCAAGATCTTAAAACAAATAATGTCAAATATCGACTTCAAACCCAATCAAATTTGCGTTAACAACTGCTGCATAATAGCGTAAAAGATTTGAATCATAATTTTGTTGTTATTTTCTTTGATACAGACAATATAAATACTTGAAAGCGCATAAATTAATAAAATAAATTGGTTGCAAAGAACAGATGTCGCAGTCACATTTGTAGGTAGCACCGTAACTTCATTTCTAAAGGAATCTGGCTGAGCAGAAGAGATTTACCAGACTATCAACCCTCCATTATTTGAAGAATACATATGACTTTATAAGCAGTTGCTGGCGCATCAAGCAGGCCCTAAGAGTTGCTACGCTAAATAAATGCTAAATAAATGAAGTTATTAGCCAGGGTACGTGTCTTTGAGGAGAGGGGACACACAACCCGCTAGCCATCCAGCTGAGACAGATATTAAAGTGCCCCTACGGACTAAGCTCTCCACTTTCCATCCCCTCCTCTTTTGTAAAAGACGCGAAAGGCCGGATCGACAGCGCTCCCCTCCCCGC
>NW_009207574.1:0-325 GCF_000690835.1 Fulmarus glacialis
CCCGGCGGCCCGGTCTTCCCGCGGCCCGGCATGCACCGCGCCCGCCTTCCCCGCGGGGCAGCGTCCTCTGACGTCACCTGACCTCATCAGAGGGATGACGCTAAGATCCCCGCAGCCCCGGGGTCGAGCTCTGGGGCCTCCCAGGGGGCACGGGTCACTCCCCGGCCAGCCCAGCACCCCAGACACCCGCCCCCGGTCCCGCTGGAGGGGAGGCCCTGGCCACACAGCCGTACGTCAAAATTGCAAATCGGTAAATGTTGCATCTTCTTGACGTGTCGTGGCAGTGGCGCGCGCCCTGCATCGACTGCTCCGGCAGCCGGGGGCC
>NW_009207574.1:482-7688 GCF_000690835.1 Fulmarus glacialis
CCCCAGAAGGAAGGATGACAAATCATGCAGGGAGTAAGGCTGTGGCGGACAAATCTGCCTAGCAACGAGTCTGCCTCGTTCCCCATCTCCATCCTTGCCAGGATTACATGATAAGAATCAGAAACTGCCTGAAACGCAGCCTCTCATTGCTGCCGCAGGTAGGGAAGTTTGGAGGAAAGCTGCGTTAGTCATGGCCGAGTAGCCGCAGCCCATCTACACGCTCTCCCCAGCCTGTAACATCATCAGGACAACTTTATCCTGTTACACACCCTGATTTATGCACACTCCACCGAGGCAGCAGAATACAATGGCAGCATTGTGGGTGCTACCCAGGTGGAGGACAAGAAAATGTGTTCTGCATCAGCCTGGGGCTGAGAGACTGGTTTAACTCCTCCTCTGCCATGTATTTCCTGCCTCACTTTAGACTGATTTAGGCTTACATAGGGGCATAGGCTTGCACCCACAGGTTTACCATCAGGAGACTAAAGCAGGAGACAGACAACTCATGCTAGGCCAAGACAACAATTCTTCTGGGACCCCTGGAGCTAAACCAGTTCGACTAAGGGTCTCTCAGCAGAAAATAACCATCCCAAGAAGCAAAGCGAGCCTCGGGCAGACCATTGGCAGAGTTAGAGCCATCAGCACATTACCTAAGTCCCAACTGCAATGTTAAAAGCTGTATTAGGCTTAATCAGAGGTGCCCCAGACTATTACCACTCCTAAAATTCAGCTACTCCGTCTCCCGTTCCCTGCTTCTCCGTGGTGCTAGGACTTGGTTCACACACAGCAGCTTTTTAAATAAAGCATTGGGTATGTATCTTCAAGACACTGGTGGAGAAAGACTGACTGACTTCCCAACCTTGCCTGATGCAGGATTATGAAAGATTCACATTACTGCTCAACACCTGGGGCAAATTCTACCATTGCCGCTATGTGAAAGCGTTCAGGGTTTTCAGGCGGCATGGTCCAAATCACATGCACTATCTCTTTGTAATTCTGCTGTGTGTCACCCCCAAACCCCTCACAGCACAGCACTGGCAGCCCAAGCTGTCAGCGCTGAAATGTATGCACGGCTTTCACGGGACTGATTTCACCTTAACAGAGAGAAAAACACTTTGGTGTTCTTTCTTATTACCCTGTTGACACAACATTGGTTTTATTTTGTTCCTATGCGGGCCAGCACAGATGAACATTGCTTTGCTAACACTCCGTAAAAAAACATCTACCCGCATGCTCTGAATGGCTTATTTGGTTCTTTTAATACATTCCAGAGAGAGCTTTGTCTCTGTTTGGTTTTCCTTCCCCCCCTACTTCTCGTATCTGTTTCAGTGAGATAAAGAACTCCATTGCATTCAGAGGCTACACTCTTCTACTAACAATCCTCATGTTTTTTGCACAGCCTACCTGTGCTATTTACTTGCTAGAAGGCAGACAGAGCATACTTTAGCTGGTAACTGGCACCGGCAGGCTACATTTTGATTTGAAATACATTTCAGTTACTGCTTTCTGTAGTTACAGAACAACTGGATATACCAGATGCCCGTGTTAACCTCCGCTGGGTCAGTGCTGCAAGTGTGAGAAAGCGACTGGTGTATCCCCGGGCCTACATTAAAGACCATTTCAAAGGAGATGGGACAAGTCAGGGAATTGTTAACACGGTATAGTCTTTCACCTCGGGTTTGAATTCAGCCCAAGATAGCGGTGATTGAATGTGCTTATCATCTGTTGGCCGTCTCATTGTTCAAGTGAAATAAGTTTGATGGGTCTCAATCTGCTCCTTCCTGGCAGATAAGTATCTGCTTGCCGAAGCTTTTACTAGCTTTGGCCATCCTGGGTGATTCCTCCCTGGCAGGCTCCCCTCTTTCCCACCACCGCCTCCCCTGGGATTAAACAGGCCATGGGAACTGGAGTCACCTCTCCACTTGCTTCCTCCCTGTCTGGTCACACAGGGGCTACCAACGGTGCTGATCCATGCTGGAGCTAGTTCACGCACACAGAACAAGTGCCACTGAAGAGGCATTCACCCCAGAGACATGTCCATGTTAGGTGACAGAGCAATCTAAATCCAATGCCATTATTTTCAAACTTCTATACATCCTCAATATCTGAAAAAATTCCAGTCATGATCTTCCCTCACTACTCACGCTTCTAATGCACCACAAATAAATGTCACCCACTGTCAAGGGGGGCACTTAGCAGGGTCCGAGCAGGTTCATGGGTTCGTACATACTGAGGCCAGAAGGGAACCACTGTTAACATCCAGAATACAAGCCTATACAAACTCCCCTAATTTGCTCCCATCTGATCTGGAGCAGATCTTTCAGGGGGGAAAAAAAAAAAAGAAAAAAAAAAAGGTAGCATGTACTCTTGAAAAATTACCTGAGACGGAGAATCAAACACAGTCTGCAAAAAATCAAACAGTTAATTACTCCCATGGTAATTTAAAAAAAAAAAAAAAAGCAGGCCTCATTCGAGTTGGAGTGAGGCACTTAAACCCAATTAATTCCCAACCCACACGAATAACATTGGACAGATCTCGCTGCATCCAGGGAAGCAGCGTCAATGTCACAAGTGGGGGGACACACCCACCGAGATCACAAAATTTCTCTGGGTCACACACGGAGATAATGGCAGCAGCAGAGGAAGGAGCATTTAGTAGACTCTGCTGCTTATGAGAATAATTTTCCCTATATTTAAATCACCAGAGGTTTTAGGGGGAGGGTTGGGGGAGAGGATTTGAAACATACGCAATTTTCTACTTCTTTTCTGTAGCTTTTTGATCCTCTCGCTTCTGGGTTTGGCAACCGCAACTTTCTTCATCCTTGGAAATTATTCAATTCCTCAAAAAGACTTTAATTCTCTCACAAATCTCTCTTCCTTTCACTTAATTTAAACATTTTTGGCCAATTTCATGATTTAATAATGAGAAATAAAATTGGAGATTTACTAAGTGTTGAGAGAAGACCTTTCATTTCATCTGGGGATTAAGGAGGGAGTTAAAGGTGTGAATCCTGTTAGCCGCACTGGCCTAACCTGACCTCCAGCGTGCTGAAGAGCCCAATCCTGAGAGATACTGAGTGCTCTCTGCTTACATCGAAGCCAGGGAAGTCCTGTGGACTCAGAGCACATTGCAGATTTGGGCCCCTTAAGACACAATGCTAGCGTATAAATCCATAGCAGTGCTGTCTCATAGATATTTTGCTAATAACTTTAAAGCCTGACTTCATTTAGTACTACTGCCAGCTGATCAAATCCAAGCAGCTTCTCACTACGCCATTAATTTAAGGTAACAATTCACTAAGATCTTTGGTTCCGCATAAGCGCTTCCCAAATCACTTCCTCGGTCTCTGTCAATTATCTGAGACTAATGCACCTTGAAGTTACCTTTTAGAGCAAACATTACTCCACAGTCATAATTCTAAAATATTATCAGTAGCCACAAGGTAGGAACGATGCAGCTTTCAACTTCAGAAACTCAGACTGCACATCAAACATAGAAAGAAAAAAAAAAAATCATCAGTACCGGTGCAGCCTGAAGATCTAGTGGATTTTCATAATTTGGCAATTGCTAGTCATGTTCACAGGACCAAATGGACCTTGACCCTTTTATTCATTTGATTTCATTTTCTGGATGGCTACTATTAGATAAAGGCAGCTTTCTCAGGTACCGCTGCAATGGTACTGGCCATCAAATTATGTCTGGCAAATCGAATCTTATGGACTCGGGGCTGGACTCACTCAGCTGGCTGCTGTCTCACCCTCTCCATCGCGGCAGAGCTTCTCTCCCAAACTTGGGCACGCGGTGCGGGATGCAGCTGACCAGGCTCGCTCTTCTTCTCTCTGCTGCCCTCGGGAGACTCCCCAAACCCACGTGTGATCTGCTGTGGCAGCCCCCGTCCTCTCCTCTGATCCCCCAGCGTGGCACCTCACACGTTGGGAAGTGCTGCGGCACGGCCGGGTGCTCGCTGACCCAGCCTAAGCAGCAAGAACGGCAAACGCAGGCGTGAGTTATGCCCAGTGCCCTTCTCCAGTCGACTCTGGATCTGTCCCTGCTGCGCAGCACAGCATGGCACCCACGTGCTGCTCTGTTGGGGACATGTCTCATTTTGGACCACAATTTCCATTCTGTTCAGTCAGACAAAAAGGGCACCAGCAGACAGAGATGAGTCCAGACATGAAAATGGCTAGGTCTTCCTCTGCCAAATGCTCTGGATTCGTAACTAGTTGTTACGATGAGGCAGAAAAGTGCTGCTGCTGTCTGATTTTGGAATGGGACTTTGGCTGGGAGAACAGGACAAAACAGAGTGGGAAGCTGTCTCTTCCTGTCTTGTGTGTGTAACAACTCCATTACAAGACTGGATCTCACTCGGAGAACGATTCTGGCTGAGTATGTAGGCTGCCAGCATTCATAATTAACCATTAATGTTAGCAAACACTTGGCAAATCTCCACCCGCTTTCATCCAGAGCTCTCAGAGTCCTCTGCAAACATGAACAGATTAAACTTTGCCAGACCCCCTCCAGTCCTACATATTAATCCAAAGAATTTCCTCCACCTCTTTTCTCTGACAGGGTATTTAGTAAACATGGTGAGGTTGGGAATCCCCATTTTACGATGCAGAGTGGAGGCCCAGGGAGGTAAAGTGACATTCCCAAACCCCCAGCACTGCCGGTGCAGCAATAGCGAGTGGTTGTGGCCTCCCACCCTGCACCTCAAACCCTGCACCATCCTTCCTCTGCTTGGCAGGTCTTCATCCCTATCTCACTGTCAAGAAAGCCCAAGCAGGAAAGGGATGCAGGCTTAGCCCAAAGCCTGACGCGGATCAGCGAGCTGGTGGAGCGATAGCTCTGCTGCTGCTTCTCGCTGCTGGGACACAACGGCCACCACAGACAGAAATAACCGTGAGCAAAGCGCGGGCAGCCAGAGCATAGCGTCCTCTGTGAGAGCATCTCCCGTTGTGCCTGCTGCGGCTTTGTGGGGTCCGTTGTGCCTGCTGCGGCTTGGTGGCATTTTTGCCGTCCGGTTTTGCCATCCTTGCTGCTGCTTTCTAACAGCTCCTTGTGGACACGATTTTGTTCAAAAATAAACCAGAAGAAAGGGGGCTTCATTCCAGAATAATGATGCCCCCTTGAAATACATTGTCCACATAGGGGAGTTATAATGAAACAGCTGGGTCAGAGTAACTATTATGTCTGCTAAACCAGCAGAATTCCCCCACAAAGACACTCCCTTACAAAACTCCGTCTTTACATTCAAGGTCTAGCTTCAAGAAGAAAAACCTATCCATTTGACCCAGTCACACGGCCAGCAGCGTGCCAGGGCCACGTGAAACGGCCAGCAAACCAACCTTCCTCGCAGAAGAGAGCAATCTGGCTCACAGGACCTCAGAGCGCGGACACTTGGTAGTCTCCTGCTAATGTGTGGCTCCCTACCACGTCGTGACCTCCATTTCAGCTGTCTGAGGGCTAAAGATGTTGTCGCTGATCAATGGCTTGGGAATAAAACCAGAGGCTGTGTGTTCACCTCCTTGTCCCAGATTAGTTCAGCAAGCAATAATCAGAGCATCCTCTACAGCTGTGCTCACTAACACGCAAGGGTATTTACTGTAGACGCTGGAAGAACAATCAGTTTTAGACAGGCAGATCAGACATCTTAGTGCTCACCTGGGAATAAGAGGTCTTTTTTTTTCTTTTCCTCCCCTAGTTCTTTCTCCTCATTTGCATTCACTTTTGGCTTTGAAATAAATTGCTTTAAATCTCAGCTCAGCAAGAGCTAAGCCTGAAAAGCCAGAAGTCTACATTCATGAACATTTCCTGGGAGTTCAGGCAAAAGCCAATCTGAGACCTTTTTTTCTGAGACTGAGCAACATGAGGAGGAGTATTTGGGGGATGAATAGGAAAGAGAAAGGTGCTTGGAAGGCAGAAATAGAGGACAAGAAAAGGAGGAAGATAGCAGGTTTGAAAAAGCACGGGTCTCACCTATACTGGTCTAAATTGCCTTCTCCTCACCAATGTCAATGAAATTCCCCCTTACCTCAGTTAATATTTTGTCCCAAACAAAGCAGCGAGTCCTCTCTGTTCTCCATGCTGCACACCAATTTGGGTTTTTAGCAGCCACTTTGGACCAGCTCCCCAGCAGGCATAGCCCGGCACAGCTCCCAGTTGACTTAGAGGAGCTGAGGATGCGACTCCGCAGGAGTCCCGACGGGCCATGAGATGAACGTCCGTCTGCCAGGAACGGCCCTTCTCACTGCCTTTACACTCCAACAGACATTTTCTCTCCCTTGTACCCTAAGCTCAATACAAGAGAAACCGAAAACACAAGTGCCACAATAAAAACAACAGAGAAGATTAGTCTGTACAAATTGATCAAAGCACGAAAAATACTATTCCAAAACAGCCTAAGTCAAGAAACAAGAAATGTTAGGTCTTTCCATTGCAATAGACAATTGTCTATTCAATTGTCTTTCTATTGTAATTTATCACACTGGAAAGGGTACTTTTTAAGGGCAAATGGCCAACTAGTCCCTTTGATACATGGAGATGCTTCAAGATAGGTATGATATAGAAAACCTAGGCAGAAGATATGTACCAGCTAATCTGACAGTTATCTCTTTTACAGCCAACTACTGTCATTTCAGTCTTTGAGAACTGCCAGCTACACTGATAACTGCAGGCTGAAACACAGCAGAGGAGAAAGCCTTTGTTAATTAAGATAGCTCCCTTCATTTCCTTACTGATCTGGCCCCTCGGCAGAGCTTTCAGAGAGCCGCTGTTGTGTGGCCCTTTGTGCGGGTGATGGACTGCCGCACGCCCCCCCGAGACAGCCGCATATTGGTGGCGAGGCAGGTGATCCTCATCTGCTGGCTGGAATGCTTTCTGGGATGAAATGTTGCAGTCCTGCCACAAATCAGACTATTAACTCAACTGGAGCACAGCAGATTCCCCCTTGGAGGGAAAAAAAATCTCCCTGAAAGATGCATAAACCTGCCCATTGTCCGATCCAGCTGATACGGAGCTGATTTTCCCAGTGTGGTATCAAGTTCCAGACAAGTCTATTTAATACTGAATTAATCAGTCTTACTTTGTACCCAGAAGAGTTCAGCTCTGTATTTTCAATCAGTTAGTGGCCATCAAACTCTAATGGGGTTTCTGGAACTGTGGGTGCTTTATCCTCTGGTCCGCAGGCGTTTCGGCACGCTTAGACC
>NW_009207574.1:7719-11517 GCF_000690835.1 Fulmarus glacialis
GTTTCGGCACGCTGAGCCATTGCTCTGCTAGCTCTGTTCAAGTTGCAGCTCCTCGTTTCAGACAGACATGCTGTCCCCTCACGGTTAGATGTTCAGCAAGGAGGGACAAAACTCAGCAGACTTGCAAGTGTCATGTGTGAGCCCAGACTTACTTTTTACCATTTCTGATGGCAGCTTGCAGTTCTTTTTGCAGATCACTGGCCTGATCGTGCCTCCACTTATGCCTCTAGGTCATCAGGGCTATTCCCCTTGCTTTGGAGCGGTGCCTCACTGGCAGGCTCTCCTCCTGATGGGCAGCGGTACTTTTTCCCTCTAGTCAAAGCCATATAGTCAAAGCCACCACAAGAAATTTCATCACTTTCACTGGATACACAAGTGAAGTAGAGGAAAGAAACACATCTTGCAGGTAATTAATCTCAGAGCTAAATGAAACAAAAGCCGATGGAGGGGACTTTGGTCATTCATGCCAGCCTTCTCATAGCCAAATCGTGACAGCTTCACCCCAAACCTAACACCAAAGCAGCCCATCTTTGCTTCTTTGCTCTTTCATAAGCTTAGAAACCAGTCATCAACCAGCCTCCACCAAGGAGACCTCACCCACAGGTCCCTTCCTTTTTCTAAGGGATGTCTTTACCATTCAGAGTCATCACCCAAGAACCATCAAAACCAGTTACCCGCATTCCTGTGTGTAGCCCAGCTACCCTGTGCCCACAGCTGCTGTAGGTATCTCCACCAGCTTACACATGACTGCTGGGACTCACGCCCCTTCCAGACCCTTTCTGTAACTCAGGATCTCTGCAAAAAAAGCAAAGCAAAACATATTGTTTGCTATTCCCTTTGCCTCTTCCTCCACCTTTTGGGTCACTTACCTGGTGAGGCACTTAGGGTTCAAGGAAAGAAATGGACTTGGCACGGTAGAAGCAGGGAAGATTTCGGTGGCTCTGAAATGGTTAAAAAGATGCCTGCCTCAGGACCACAAAGGGTCTCTATTTGATAATTTATAGCTCACCGTCTTTCTTCCCAGAGTCCTGTGGGCTCTCACGGTTCACAGAACAACCCTTTTCTATTTTACTTATGCTACTCAGTTCAGTAAATGCCCCCAGGCTAGTCCAAGCTTGTTAATACCTTCTCCCATGCAACCTCTGGGGAGAAAATAGCTTTTTATCATTAGTTGAAAATGGAACTGCCTGGAATAACACCGCCACCATGGGTTTTAGCGCATGAGGAGAGATCCCAGACCTTTCAGTTAGGAACCTGCCAGACTGCTGTCGACCCAGCCGGGGTTGGAGAATTGGCTGTCACCGCAGGGAGAGAGGCAAGCCCTCGGCCCTGCTGCCGGGCTTCCCGAACAGTGGGGCAGCAGGAGGATCAAACAAAACAGTTAGAGGGGATAAAGCAAAGTATTACATTTTAATTGATCTAATCTTTGGCTCCCAGTGGAATTTGCAGAGCTATCTTACTAGAATTACTCAAGTTTTATCAGGAGACGGCAATACTGGGAAAGTGCCTTTTGGACGGCAAACCGCTCCACATCTTGAACTGCATTAGCATCGGGACCGGCTGAGCAAAAAAGCCCCCACAATAGTTTCAAAGATGAGAGCAAAAACTGGGGAGAGAGAGAACATGTGAGATGTAAACCCATCTGGGCACACAAATGCACACATTAGGCATATATATGCATAATGCTGTCTGCTGTGGGGTCCCTCCAGTATAAAACCTGTAGGTATTTACCGGTGAGCAGAAAATACAGAACCTACAGAGACACTAGAAAAGGCATCCAAATAACAGCAGCTTTTATCCATCTAATCCTCTTCTGAGGTCCATTTCTGTTCTGAGTGCAAACACACTGAACTTTTTTAAAAAAAAAAAAGAGAGAAGAGGGCAAGAGGGACATGAAAAAAGTCTCCTTAAAATACAGACCCAGATACAAAATATGCTTGCTCCATATGGGTGGAGCAAGCTAACAGGATAGATAAAAAGCAAAGAAACCAGGTGGTTTCTCATCATTTTTTTCTTGACATCCTCTGGGCCGATGACTGCAAGATCTTTGGAGAAGCAGAGGAATAATGTCTGACTCTGTCAAGATCCCTCTTTATTCACTGGTGTGAAGGGGTGAAAAAACACGAGGTCTGATAAATGATTCATGGAGCCTTTTCTTCTGCTAATCTGTAAATAAATTTTAAAAAGCAGCTTCTTTTTGATGAATATATTCTGCTGCTCGTAAAAACATGTCAGCCTTTAAGCACAACACAGGCACACTCAGATGTCTGTACTGTTGCTGTCAGTACTTTGAAAGCCCAAACCTGGCTCCTTGCAGAGTGCAAGGATGGAGGTTTTGCTGACTTACCTCAGCTGAGGATCTGCCCCTCTGATCCCATGGCACCAGATTCCCGAGCTCTGGTGGAGCCTTACCTCATCTCATGCTTGCACTTTCACTGCTCTGCTTAGTCAGGGAGAGGGTAACATCCCACAGATTTACAGATATGAAGGCCAGAAAGGACCTTTATGAACATCTCATATGACATCCTGCATAATAAGCTCTAAAATCCTCTCCTCCTTGTTGCACGAGCACTCTCTGAGCATGCACATTTTACTGTTGCTGTGTGGCAGACGCTTCTTTTCACAGGCTGCTGGAAACAACAGAACAACCCTAACGCGCCCATCACTATGGCATCACATCCCGTTCCCTGCACATCCTCCTCAGAAACATCCGAGGACACAGGCTCCTGCCCGCGATAACGCGATGGATCTGACCCACTGTACCTCAGCCCCTGGTCAACCGGGCTCCAACCAGCAGGGCTGGGAAGGCTCTAACTGCTGTGGTCCGCATCGCATGGAAACTTGGGCCCCCCGGACAGACTGCACTGCTGTTAGTTATGGGTTCTTTCCCCCCTTACCACCACGTATCTTGGGCTTTCTTTTTTCGGCCTTTTTTCTTTTTTTTCCTCGTGTTTCCATTCAGTTACAGATAACGGTAACACCACGGGTGTGGACATGCTCAGGCAGCAGAGACCTGAAACAGCCAAAGCACCTCTTCCCTTTCAGCCTGGGAGTTGCTGGGTTTCTCCCTGAGCAGATGGGCCTCGAACTGTCTCATAACTTTTGTGAGTGTGGACAGGGAAGGAAAGAGGAAAAAAAGCGTGATTATACAAGGACATCTTTTATTTCAGTACATTCAAGACAAAAAGAAAAGAAAACAATTCAAGAACAGGATGTACCTTCACTCAAGGCTTATCTCCCCTGCCCCTCTCCATTGTCATCTCTTTCCTTTTACAATCAGAAATTGCATAGAATTTGTTTTCAATCAGAAAATTAAACTCGTCAATGTAAAACCCACGTCTGTACCAAGCAGAGGGTGAGCTGCTGCTGTTGCTAGGGAAGTAAATATTTTCTTACATCATATCCCGGGCTAATGGTTTTCTCAAATGCTGTGCGGCATCATCGCTGCTAGACATGGGCTGTAAGTCACCCTCGAAGCTGAGGGTGCTCTGTGGGTCACGGACAAGGGGAGCTCGCGAGCCTGGGGCAGAGCTCAGGGTCACTTGTTTGGGAGCGTGCGGAGCATGGGCCGCGGACGCTTTGGGGAGCGACAGTGGGCAGCAAGTACCACCACCCTCTGCTGACGGGAAAGGGCAGCTTTCCCCAGCACTCCCTGCTCTCGCCCGCTCCCACCTCACCTTCCTGAAAAGGCTCCCCCACCGGCATCCCAAAAACAGGAAGGGAAAAAAGCAAAAGATAACCCCAGAACTAAACAAAAGACACAGAACCCCTGAAATTCCAGGCGTTTCAAGGCCTCTT
>NW_009207575.1:0-336 GCF_000690835.1 Fulmarus glacialis
CCGAGGAGGGAAGGGGGCAACGATGAGGAAACCCCGCTGCAGCTCTTCGCACGGCCCCTCTCCTCGTCCATGGCCCCTCTCTTCATCCCTCGGCCCCTCTCCTCATCCCCACAGCCCCTGACCGTGTCCCCATGGCCCCTCTGCCCCAACCTCTCCTGCCTGCCCTGTCCTGGGGACCCCCAGTGGCACGCAGGAATTCCCACCCCCGTAGAGAAGGCATTAGTGCTTTTATTAAAAACACAAAACGATTGTAAAACAATAATTTCAGAGGGTTTTAAAATAATGTTTCCAGCCTGCTGCCATGGCTCCGGGCCCCCCCAGTGCTGGTACGGCAGG
>NW_009207575.1:367-5994 GCF_000690835.1 Fulmarus glacialis
AACTCCAGCTCCAGCCCTCGCCCTCAGAGCAGACAGGTCGCCTGTTGGATGACAAATTCCTTCAGCCCCGTCATCAAACGGAGCTGAGTGACAGTGGATCATCCCACAGACAAGGCCCCTTTTTCCAACAGCCTGGTTAAGTGATGAAGAGACCCGGGGGTAACTGAGTTGTGGGGAGCGTGAGGCTGTATGGCTCAGACCCGCTTTTAAGGCAAATCTGTGGATCCCCACAGCAATCCGGCTTGGTGCTTTTGGCTCAGAAACCACGTTTCCGATGCTGGCTTTGATGTCTGCTCATTCTGCCCGTTATGCGCTGTTGAATCAGAGCCAGCACAGGATCAACGACTGGCATGCAAAAAGGTGGCACAGCATCATCAGAGCTGCGATAGCTACCTGGCTAGCTGTAGCAATGCCAGTCCGGTTAGCAACTGTGTATGCTCAAGTATTTCCAGCAATAGCATGAGTCCTCGGGGCTGTGGGTGAGCAGTGGTTCACCATGACGCTGTCGGTAGTGTAAGTGTGATGCATCCCTCTCTCGCAGCGACAGATTAGAGTCAGGAAATGGTTTACAAGTCTGAGGTGTTATGTGATCTGGTAATTCACCTTCCTTAGTAGGAAATCTAGAATACAAACTGCAGAAATTCCACATCAATCTCTGTGCTCGGTGCAGGAAGAGGATAAAGTGTAGTCATATATCTGATTGTAGGATTGCTCCATTTAGGTTTAATTTGAGGGGAACTTTCCTTCAAATCCATATGAAAAATAGGGAAAGGATGACTAAACTAAGTAGTATAAGATATTTTTGAAGTTAACAGCAGGACTCAAAAAAGCGTTGGGCATACAGAGAAGTGCTGTTAGAGTAGGTGAAATGTGTGAGGACCCACCGCCACGTCCTCCCACGGAGAACAGCTTCTCTTGCACAGGGCAGCTGTTGTGAGGCATTAGCCCTTGTACTTCAGCTTCCTCTTTTAGAAATTTAATACAGGTCATTGTGATCATTCAAATACCGTTCTGATGCACGGAGTATGAAATCCAGACAGGTGGCCTCTCATTAAGTAGCAGTGTTTTACTTAACGGCATATAGTATTCTTTTCCATATTTTACACCTGCCTGCAAAAGTTGCTGGAAATAGAATATAAGCTGTTTGTAAAGAAACAATATTACCAAACCTACTTTTTATTTGCTCATAATTTTCTGAAAATCTGTCTTGTGGACTGACAGTTGTCGTGCACAAAGGTGACTTTTGTTGGACTTACCAAAATGTGAAAATAAATTGCAGCAGCTTTTCACATTAAATGCAAACAGTTTCCATTGTTCCACAGACAGCTCAATGGCAGCTGACCAAAGCAACTTCATGCTTCTAGGTGAGTGACTCCAGCCATTTCTATAATCTGGAAAGAAACCCAAAGAAAAACTCCATTTCCTAATTAAATTAGAACACAATTAGAAAGCATTCAGAAATGCCTCCTATATGTATCTGAAGGGAGATTGCTAAATAATGGAGTCGAAATTCCATGCAGTTTTTTGCCACTAAGTCCACCTGTTTTATATACTTTGTTAGCCACAGTGCTAAGTCTGAATTTTTTTTTTTAAGAGAAAAATAAGAGGAAACAAGAGAAAAAATGAAAACAGACATAATACCTTTAGCAAGGGTGCATGTTTTATGCCATTTGGTAGGTAGTATAATACAGATCTTGCTTTCAACAGCAAAACAAGTAGTTACAAAACTAGCACAAAATAACAGAACTGAAACAGTTAAACAGGAAATCAATGGATAATATGCATGTGTGTTATAGGATATAATGACAGAAACTGCTGCAAGAGCTGTTCCTGCCGATGTTCTCTAGGATGAGGAAGTAGAAGTTCAAATCACTTTAAAATGTGTAAGTTATTTCTTACTGTGAAGAAAATATGGAAAGGGGAAATAACCACTTTCCCTGCAATACAAAAAACTTCAGCTGCTTCTGGTTAAGTCCTCAACCATTACCTATCCTTTTCTGTGTACCCGTGACAACATAAACTCTTAACATTGCTGATTTTCTGACATTTATGATCTTAGCATAGTTTGTTAAGTACTTTCAACATTTCAGTCTGTCCTGGAAAAGAATTCGAGAAAAAATCCTAGACATTAAGAAAGTCCGAAATTCTAAGCCGGATCTGGGGTTTTGCAGCTGACCTTTATTTCCATAATGAGAAAGTCAATCTCTCACAATTTTAGATCACCAAATAACGTTGTTAATAATGATCACACACAAAGCGCATTAAGAAGTCACCTAATAGAGCATTATAAGGATAACACAGTATGTCAAGAGCTGTATATCATCAGACCTAGAAGACGTGGTCTGTGGACTCCAGCTATTGCACAGCTAGTGCCGTTGAGCATTGTTTACTCAGAGGTTACTCAACACTTTGGGGTCTACAGAGGGGTTGGAAAGGAGTACCGGAGTTTTGAGGCAGTTTTGGGGACTGCAGGAAGGTTCTAGGTGATTGGAGGTAGGAAAAAGGATCTCTCCCTTTGTCTGCTCATTTCTTTCTAGGGCCCACAGACTTCCTCTGCCCCCGTGTACCACCAGTCTTCTCCCACATCCATTGCAAGAAGCAACTCTTCCTCTTTGCTACATAGTCCCTATTCATCTTCCAGTTAGAAACAAGTCCAAGCAGGACAAAAAAAGCTGGAGGACTGCCCATTCCTCCCTTCTCTGGGACTTTCTTATGCTACTCCTGAGGACCAGGAGTCCCTGCAGGACTAACTGCAGGGACAGGCTGCCGGCTGCAGATGCCATGAACACCCTCACCTCTTCCTGGCAGCCCCTGTCCAGGCGGGAGCCATCTCAGGCTCACCTATAGGTAAACCGAGCGAGCTGCCAGCCTGGGGTATCTAACTTGCTTATGCTTTCAGCCAACTCTGAAATTGATTAATAACTTTACCAGCATAATTTAGTGCTTACTGTGCTTCCTCTATGAAGGCCAGTCTTGTATCAGGTCAAGTTCATGGTTAGGTAACAGAGGCAAACTTTGGAAAACAGCCCCATGTACACAATCTCAGCATCATCTGTAATTAAAATGAGTAACATATAAATGATAGATGAAGGAAGCCTGGACCTTATCATAAGCTGGCAGCCAGCACGTGGTTTTGTGGCTAACAATGCAGGCTTTCTCTATGGTCGTAGTCTGGTGATAATCTTACTTTTTATGAGTGTGAAAAAGGTTCACAAAACATGAACCGTGTCCACTACAGATCTTGAGACAAAAAGAGGTTATTATTCACTTCACTGAGATGTTACTGGCACAGGAGCCTGTAAGAATATTGCCAAAGTGAAAGATAAGTGTCATACCCATCTTTCAGAAGCAAATACAACTCCTCTAGATAGAAGATAGTAGATTATACTCCATTTGTGTGTTGTCTCCTGCCCTGTAGCTGCCTCATTTGGACTCAGTTGTTCAGGAGCACAATGCCATCAGTCTCTGTTGTTGCTGCTTTCTCCATGGCAATGCTTCTCCACGTTGCTGTTGGATGATGCACAGACCATATCCTGACTCTGCAGCCAGTCTGACCTCTGGAATATTCTCCAAAAGTCATTGATTAGGAGACTTAGTTATTGGCATTGTTTCTGCTAAGAGTTTTCTGTTTCACACACACTACTTTCCCACCAACATGAAATCTATTCTCTAAATCAGCGTTTATGCTACTGTGCGATGGTTTAGTGGGAATGATTTCTTCACTTGTAATCTATCTCCTTTGACTGACAGCACAGTTATCAGCCTTTCAGGGTATATAAATCTGAATGTGAAAGTATGAACGTGAAAGGCTGAGGAGTAGAAGGGGCTACCTGAGTCACTGTTTCCAGTCTTCTGCAAGGCGTATTATCGTGTCATCCCTTCTAGAAATCTGTCAATGCTCCTTTATAAAACTGGTTGGAACATTAGGTAGAAGAACAACTAGCAGTTACAAACTTTTATATTTCCAGCCTAAATGTCTGGTGTTCCCTGTTTGAATTTGTCTGAACATTGTCCTGTAACATACCTTCTTCCTGCTCTTATCTCCCATTCTGTTTATAGACTGCATATATTCTCAGCCTTCATTTTCCCAGATAATCAAGCCAAGCTCTTCCGTCTGAGTTCTTTGTTCAGCTGGTCAACAATGTTGTTAATGACAGTAGGACAGAGACTACATCTTGAGGCCATTTATTAGTTACCTACTTCAGCCTAATAACTTTCCTTTTCAACACGACTCTTACCATAGCCCAGTAAACTATTCATCTGCCTTAATACTTTCACATCTTCTCCAGATTAACCAATGCATTGTCATTTGATACAGTGCTTTACTAAACCCCAGATACCTAGGATCCTTGTCTTCTTATAGGATGAACTCTCATCAAGCAAGGATATGTGGTCACTCTGGCATGATCCATCTATAGCAATCAATGTTACGTTTTGTCTTATTCTACCATTTACTTCTATGTCTTTAACATATGTTTCTTTCCAAACTTTTTCTAAAGGCCAACACATCAGAAGAGCCAGCCTTCACTAGTCCAAGTTGCTTTTTATGTGTGACTTAATGCACCACTTCATAGAGAATTGAGGGATGTAAATTTTATCATCCCCTGATTTGCAAACTCAGTTCAGCTCCAAGTCAGGCCTGGAGGAATGCCACAGATGCTGACTCCGCCAGCAAGACTGAGCTGCTGACCCAGCCAAATCGTTTTGTCTTCCTTCTCATTTCTTTGCAGTCCATCCTGTCATTTCAGAAGCTGCTCTTCACTCACTGCACCGCCTATCTCACAATACCTTATATCAGTAGTTTTACTCCAACTGCCCATCCTTCCTTGACACTTTTTTAACCACTGTGATATCTTCATTTACCTGATTTTTTTTTTTTTAATTCCTATGTACTGTCAGTTCTGATTTCACTCTACCCTCCAGGGTAAGTAAGGACGCAAAATCTGACAGACAAGATATTTGCACTCAACTGGGAAATGGAACCTTACATATTGATCTCATTTGTTTCTGCTGCAGTTGGGTGCATGGCATTTTACTGGGAGACACTTATCCTATGTTGCCTTCATACATTTTTTCCATTCTACTCCCACGTACCTTCCATAATGTCACAACTCTTTCTTTATTCAAATTCTGCAAGACTCATTGATACTGTGATGCAAAGAACTGCCAGGGTTCTATCCATGGATGATGGACAGAAGTCTTCCGTTATTAAAAAAACATGTGCATCTTGTTTCGCTCCCAAATCATACTTAGGTGGTATGTCACCATGGGTGTGATCAGTTTGGGGCAAAATTTTTCATTATTTCAAAACCGGCTAAGACATTGCTGGCGATTCAGATGCTGGTCACAGCCCAAAAAGATTAGATTATTGGCCAATATAGCACGAATAAACATTTACTTCTTTAATTCTTGTTAAATATAATAAAATATATACTCTATTAGCATATGATATGATACACATGCTAATTTCCACACTAATAATTTTTAACAAAACTACCACTATTTGTGAAATATAACAAAACGGTTGCTTTACATCCACACTGTGGGAAAGGGAAACCTTTCAGAAGATCTGCTTTTCTTCTGCCTAGTTTATCATAGACGCTTTTTATCCCTTTCCCTCTAGGAAA
>NW_009207575.1:6006-23037 GCF_000690835.1 Fulmarus glacialis
CATACCAGGTCAGGCAAAAGTCATCTTACTCAGCGTCCTGTCTCTAAGAGTAGTCAAATGCTGATTTCTACGGAGGAATGTAAGTATATGTTGTGTTATTCCCCTTGTGCTCTTCCAGGATCCAAACATTTTCAGCTGGGGGCCTCTTGCGTTCTTTTGGATGTGCTCTGACAATAGCATGCTCTATGAGCCTAGTGTTAAAAGCTTTTTCAGGAGCTTTTCAATTTAGATCAAAAGATCCTTTCAAGAGGGTTTTTTTAACCTCTAGTTATACTTGTCTTGCTGAATTTTAGGTCAAGAATAGGTATTCTAATATTAAAAAATATTTAAAAGTTTAGTTTAGCAACATTTTCAACACGACTTAAACAGATCTGTTATTAAATTATGTATTGAGAAATTAATTATTTGATGTGCACAAGGTCTCCTTTGTTTCTGTGACTCTCAAGCAGAGAGCTATGGAAAACCAGATGACTCTTCTCACATTGTTGAGTGATTTGTCTGATTTTGCTGGAAAATTGTAACCTTTTAATGAGTGACTGTTACCCTCTCGCAAGCACTTGCCAGGCATCTGAAAGCATTTTTTAGCCATTTATACGCACTTCAGTATTTTTCAGTACATAGAGATTTTCCACTAACATTGAAGGACTTCTTTAAATTCAAACAGGGTTTTTACTTGATGCCAGGACTGCTAATTTCTGCCATTAATGCCCACCATGCTTTTACTATTTGGCTATTGCTGATTAAACCCATGCTTTTCCCAGCTTTGTATTACATGCTGAATTTCACAGAGCAGCAAGGGTGAAGGAGGAAGGCTAAAGAAGTCAAATTGGTTAAGTGGTGTTAGGGTCTGTGTATGTCTAAGAATTTGCTATTATTTTTTACTATACCTAGAACTGCTGTTTATGTTAGAAAATCCTATGGGACAAAGGATGTCATATTACTGAGTGGAATGTAAGAACTATTTAGGTTTCCAGATCTCCATCTATCTGATTACGTGATGCAAAAGTAAGAATAGAATCACATAAAGATGTGTGTTATACAAGGAATACTCCTATTTCCTGTGATGAGTTTTTGATATCGTGTAAGAAAATGACATCTCTTATCTACAAAGGTATTTTCCCCTTATTTGATGTCAGAGGGAAGGAAACCCCCAACCTGTCCCCACTGAGGCATCCCACAGTGCCTATAACAATTCACACTATGTTCTTATGCCTTTTCCTATATGAGAAAACTTTCCCTTCAATTTAATATTCAAGGTGTACATGAGTATATATAGGCAGCGTGTGGTGTTAAAAAGACATAAATCAAACATAGCTTTCCTGGAGGCGAAAATGCTGTTGCTCTATATCTTCTTATTGAGTTGCTGCTTATCTGGCTCAATGGGCAGCGCAACAGAAGAATTTCAAGTAAAATTAAAGGCTCTAGTGGATCTAGCAAGCAAGGAGGTGGGTCATTATCTTTTCTTCTTCATTTTCTACAGTTCTTTTGATGGAAGTATAAAATCAAGTCTGGGCTAGTTTCAGCTCTAGTTTGTGTGTCCTGTGTTTTATTTGTTAAACTTGAGATGCTGAAGGCACTGTATGTCAACCTCTCCTCAGAAGCTGGCGCTGCAATTGTTTCCCCAAAGGAAGTTCAGAAATAGAAAACCTGATGAAGACGATATGTAGTTAGAGATGCTTAACAATGTGGCAGTCACTCAGAAGAGAAATACCTTCTAATACTATTCTCTTTTTTAAAATTTTAGATCTTTCTTCCAGTACCTGTCAGGAAATTTCAGGTAAGACTTTTAAAGCTTCTTTATTACTGCTGTTGTTAATCATTTGGGAAATGATGATGCTTTGTAGCAGATCTTGAGAGAAAGAGAGAGTTAGGCTACTAAAAAAGACCAAATCTCACAAAAAGGTAATACACGTGCTAACAGTATGTTCATGAGCAGCTCTATCAAATTCAGTTAGGTTCCTTGTATGCAAAAGTTATGGAAATAAATAACCAATTCTGAGACCAGGGTCTCTGAGACTTGGTTATACTCCTACTGAAGTCAATCTCAGGACCTCTCGCAGAGAGCTTAATACTGAGGCTGTTCTCGACATTACTATATGAGGTGCAGACCCTGAATGTGACCTGCTGTCATTTAGAGCAGAAGGTGGTGAGTACAGTTAGTACTGGAAACGCTAAAATGTTCTTACCTCTCGGCAAACAGATGAGTTGAGTGTTATAAAGCATAACGGAGTTTATCTCCGAAGGAAGCAATTTGCAGGCATGACAAGTTATCACACACAGCCTTGTTGATGAGTGGTTTTGAGCCTGTGGTCTGCCGATTTCTCAGGCTCTATAAACTGAAAAAAGGTTCATGAAAAATAAATAAGAACAGGCAGCCTGTTGTTGGGAGGCCTTATATTTAGAGGAAAAATATTTAGAGTTTGCAACTTTAAAGAAGGTGAAGAGCAGCACTTTATAGATAGAAGAGTACAGTGCTTCTGTCTCTCTGCATGGAGATGGTAGCTCTAAAAGGCAATTAGCAGATCTAATATCCTCGGGCTACTCAGTGTGATTTTGATAAAACTGCAATCCCCACAGATTTTAATCCTCTTTTACAACTCTTTTCTCTGCTTTTCCTTTATAATGATTTTTATGATGTTATACACTTTTTTCTCTCCTGCTGTAGATTTTTATCAAATCTCAGAAAACATAGGAAAGTACCCCTTTCCCTAATTGTACAGAAATAGAGTAGACAATAGGTAATTTCTCTTTCTGCTGTGCATGCAGTTAGTTATTGAATTTAATGAAAGATAAAATTTAATTCATTTGGCAGAATATAATTTTGCTGATTTTTGATATGTTTTTTTTAGTGCAGCCATGTTCCCTGTCACCTTGAAAGAACCATAGGACGGCTGAAAGTTTACTTTACGAACGATCAAATGAGAACGCACATTTCTCTGATGGAGAAAATCATGAACCGCATAATATCAGCTTTAAATAAAACACGTACAGTAAGTTCCTTATCAGTTATTTGTAGTAAACAGGTGGAAATGTGAAATTACTGTGAATGGACTGCTCCTTTGTTTTCAAAACATGATATTAAGCAATCAGCATCCTGGTCAACTAAAGTCAATAGCAAAATTTTTATACTATCTCCGTACTCTCTTAATTTTGCGCTGTTGAGCATTACGGCTGCGGCTCAGCAATGGTTTTATGGAAAATACTTACCTGAAATTCACAGAGTCTGGATGGAAGTTACAGTTTTCTAAAAGATACATCACCCTTAGACAAATCCTGGACTTGTCATTAGCCAGGAGATTAGTAAGAAAAGGCCCTAAGCCACATCTCAGTAAGCAAAGTCAGTCAGGAGGAAGTATACCTGATTCTCAAAAGTCTTCTTTCTGTTCATTCATGCAGACCTCTCATTCCCTCTGATTAAATATCGCCTTGAACAACCACCGACGACTCCGCAGCAATATGCTCTTTTTATTCTCTCCTTTATTATCACTATTACCTGTTATTATTTTTATTCTAGAAACCTGAGAAAGACGGTTCCTGTCCGATGGCTGAGATGTCCCCACAGAACGCCCTGAAGCACTACGAGAGGTTCTTTCAAAAGCTGCATGAGAAGTGCTAGAAGCCCTGCTGATGGGTGCTGGCAACCCAGCTAGTCGGAGACGCCTTTTACCCAACACTAGAGCCGGTTCTGACAGAATACTGCAAAGCTGCCACAGAGCGTCACAACGCAACATTAACATGAATGTTTTTTATTTGTATTATCAGATATTTATGTCTTATTGCAGCTATTAACATATTTATTTTATTTATAGAGAGCTTTTATATTTGTACAGAGTCATAATGTTCAAAGCGATAATGAATAAAAGAACTTAAAATTATTAATTCTATTGTGGGTTTTGTGCACTATAATAATTAAAGCATATGTCAAGGCTTGAATAAAACTATGTGAGTGAAATTAAAAAAAGACAGATTAGAAGGCAGATCCATTAATGTGCTCTCCTGTAGACATTTACAAAATTGTCAGAATCTTTATTTTCTGAAGGCAGGAGAAAAAAAATGAGAAAAGGCTATCTTTTAAATATGTCCATAATTAAGTTTGAAATCAGCGTGTTTTCCTGGAATTCTACAACGTAATTGCAGTGCAGTATACCTGTACGCTATGTGTTCTTTATTTATTTAACATATTTACTGTGACAGCAGATCATATTTATTTTAATATTACTCCAAATTTATTTTCAACCCACGTTATCTTCAAACTTTGGAGCAAAGAGTGAGGAATTCGTGTTTGTTGTCTCAGTGCCAAGCCAAAATCAGACCTTGAGCCAGTCTCTCAGGAGTTATTGCAGTAGAAATCTGGTAATGATAATTGTAAAAAATAACTGTAGTAACAAAGGATGTCTAATTTAGGCTGGATTTGTTTTTTTTTCTCAGGATTCCCTCAAGCTATATTTTTCATGAAGTGACAAATGTATTTATGAGTTACTTTTCTTAAATAAAGATATTACATTTTTCTAGAATCTGAAGTGTCAGAGGAAAATTATACTTTTGCTAATGTATGGAAGTGTACATCGGTTTCCAAATGAAATGCAGTCGATTCACCGAGTTGGCTTTTGGGGCATGAGGTAGTTTAAGGATCTGCCCAGCTAGGCGATGCGTAAGTTTTAAGTCAAAGATACTTAGCATATATGTATTTTTGCGAAGTCACAGACCCTCGCCAATGAAGTAAACCACATGAATAAGTAATTGAGCATAATTATGTCCAAGGAACCAGAAGGTTTGTGAAGATTATGACAGACAGACAAGATGTGACAAGTAAAGAAATGAAAGGGTGCACAGCAAAGTGATTGCCCTCTTGGTGACTAAGAAAAGCTAGGATGAAATCAGACACTGTTATTAGCAGTGCGACAGTGGCTAATCCATTGGGTTGTGAAACTAATAAACCTTAGGCGGAGCGAATAAATACAGCGGGAAACACAAAGCACAGTGTCCCACAAGCCAATGTCCATGCCGTTAGTCACTGCCAGAGATTTAGCAAGAGCAGGCAGCAGCGAAACATTGAATTTTGAAAGAACCGAACATGAGAAGGTACTTCTCTACACAGCGCTCCTCTGACGCAGCTCCTGAGGAGGCACAGCGCAACCTTGGAGATGCAATAAGCCGGGAAACCTGACCCATACAGAGGAGGTATTAAGTACTTGAATGACAGCTTTCACAAATAACTGTAAATCATGCACGCCTGCTAAAATTGGTGCAAGGCAGAGAGCATCAGCTTTTTCTTTTATTTTATGGTTCATTCCAGCTTTCTGCATCAAACTGAAAAATAGCAGCAAAGTCGGTGTTTTACCACAATGTTTGCAGAAACGATATAATCTTAATCAAAACAAATAAAAAACCCCCTTCCAACCAACCATTGCTGAATGACTGTAACGTTACTACAGGTCTCCTAAAAACTCACCTTTCCTTCCAAAGCGTGCTAAAAGCTGCTAAAAGTGTCAGCCATAATGTGATGTACCTATGGGTGGAGACGGTATTGCTTACCCATGCCAGGCTAAAACTCACAAGGCAAGCACAGAGAAATACTACTGACTGCTTAAAAGACCACACTGGAGCTTAATTAACTAATTAAGCAGAAGAGAGCTCTAATTACAGCATAGTTTCATGCAACCTTGTGTAAGCTGAGCTCATACCTGCAAGCGTGTTCTTTCACTGTTCCTTCATATCACCTCGCGGTGGGTCCGTCCACACAGGGCAGAGCACGGGGAAATCTGTTTTCTTTCCATTTTTCTCTTCTGGAAGCACTTTACTTCCTGCATTAGTACAGGTTAACAGAGTTTGGAGCACCTGTAATTCTCATTTCATGCTATTTGCTCTTCAGGAATACTAGTGCCAGGATTATAAGACAATTTAGTCTTTGGGAGCATTTTTAAAACACCCTGAGTGGGAGAAATTGATTTTCAGTGTGCAGAGGGACTCTGCTGCCAGCGTGGTGCATCATCCGTTTGCAATCTGCCCAACCTATTGAAAAGTCATTTCAGAAGAGAAAGAAAAGGTGCTGTTTCAAACCAGACTCATCAAGACACAGGAATGAGGTTTTTAGGGGTCCTGGGAGCCGCTGTACACGCAAGGGCAGAGGAAGTTGCGAGGCTGGCTGTGCAACCTTTCAAATTCACATTCAACATACACAATGCTGTTCACTGCTGCGAGTGAAGAGGAAAAGCCTTAAGGCTTTCATTTGCAAGATACATAGGCCAAAAAAAAAATCAAACTCGGGCAGAGCCTGGTCTCGGGAGGGTCTCTCACTGCGTGCAGAGGGCACCCCGTGCCGAGGCGGGCTCCTTCTGCAGAGCGTAATGTGTGATGTGGGAACTGAAACCCAGCGCCTCGCCTCAACGATAAAAATCAGAAAACAAAGAAACAAAAAAACTACAGACAAATATACTGAATTGTTTAAGCTGAAAGAACTATAATCACAGGTTTCTGAGCTCCTACCAGTTTGATTTTCTGGCTGGGGAAGCCAAAGAATTTTAGAAACCAGAAGAGATGTTAAAACTGCCAGAAGGAATTGCTGAGATCTGAAGAGGTGAGCATCCCACCGCTCCCTCAGCACTGCTCCTCTGCCTCATCACTTCAGGGAGTTACAGGACAAGGGTTTAGACTTTTTTTTAACTATTCTGGCTACCATTCCCACTGACCTCGCCCATGACGCGGAAAAGCTTTCTAGTGCAGCCTGGGCCAGCCCATGGTCACGCCTTTGCTCCAGACTGGGGCAGAGAGCAAGCAGCAGGTAACAACCGCATTTCCATTAGTTTTGGCTGAGTCGTGAGCAACAGCTGGCTCCTCTGGGTCATCTTTCTTTCCCTGGCTTTCCTCTTCTCTTCTGCCTTTCATTTTCTCTATGGGAAGTGTCCCACATTGTGAACAGCTTGGTCAAGCTGGGCTTAGGGTGGCATCTGACAGTGTCCCACTGACGGCAGAGTCCGGTGCTAGATAGGAACTGTGCTGCTCTCCTCGCCTACCTCAGCAACTTCTGCTCTGGCTCGCCTTTAAGAAGCAGCAATAGTGGACTGCAAATAAATAAGTCAAGGTTGTCCGGCCAACATTTTCTCTTTTCTTCCAGGTGTCTTTGGCACCACCGAAGAGGCTGGCAAACCAGGTGTTTCGTGCTACGGATCACTTTGTGTGAAAAAGGGAAAATCTGTGAAAACAAAAGCCTTGGTTAGTCCTTGCATTTAAAATCCTTTATGCTTTTGTGGCATATTTGGTAATACATACTTAATAAATTAGGTACGTTAAGTAATTAGTACATAGTTAATAAACCTTATATACTAGGTTTAAACTAACACTGCAAAAAACAGCCAGGGCATCATTCCCAGTGTACCCCTGACCCAGTCCACCTCTGCTTGGCAGGCTCCGATCTCCCCAAGTGGAGTTAAAACCCTTCTCCCCCAAAAAACTGGTCAGATATTGCGCATGTTGTTTCCGGAAAGCAGTCACTCCCACAGACCGTTACAGAACTGTAAACAACATTCCTCCTAACAGCCTGTTTCCTAAGAAAAGATTTTACTGTTTGTAATTTAGGTCAAGACCCGTTTTTACAAAATTTCTCAATTTCCCTGGCTTGGGACTGGCCTTTGAAAAAGCACCAGACCAGTTTCTGTAGCAGAGGTGCTCCAGGAACTGCACTATGGAGCAGCACAACTTTGGGATGCTCTTATAGCAAGAACAAAGGCCAGGGGTTTATCTCCATTGCATGAAGCAGGATTTCTGCTCGCTGTTCGAGCATCCCAGCCTGGTTTTGGACGTGCATACGTACCTCGCTGTACCAGCCGCCCTCACAAGGGGCATGCACTGGTGGAAGGCAGCAAATAGCTACATATTCATTCCCTAAATACTGTGAATATGACTCAAGGCCCCCTGCTAGTGACCTGCTTTTTGCTCTTACCTGGCTTCTCTCTATTGCTGTCTGGAAGAGGGGAGAGTGTAACTACAGGTAAAACAGTCTCTACAACCCCAGGAGACAGGTCAGTTTGGGGTCAGAAAATTTGCCAGGATAAGAGAAAACTCCGTTTCAGCTGGATTGCTTTAAACTAAACCCCAAGCACAAAATATTGAAACATAACCACTGAGAGAAAGCATTTCAGAGCATTTCGGTTAATAAAAGCATATTCGTACTCTAATAGAAATGACAGTGGGTGGCAGGGAGCCACCTGGCCACCTGGCCCCACCAAGTCACCTTGCCTCTGGGCATCGGGCTGGATCCAGCTCGGGAGGAGGCAAACCCTGCGGTCCTGAGCGGCACTGCTTTCCCGGGAGTGGAGAGAAGAATGCGTCAGGAGGGGTTCCCACAAACCATGGTTGCAGCTTTTTATGTGGCCAAATACATGGCACTGGCTGCAGCTGAAATCCATACAAGACCACAGAGCATCTGCGCAGGTGGGACGTTGCAGCTGCTTCAGAGATGCCCAGGAAACACTTATCTTTAACAAATGAGACATAGCATTTACTAATGAGGTTAACTGATGAAATGTAGTTTCCATGTGCGAGATTACATTAGTCAAAAGCTGCCTGTTTATTAAGGAGGATTTAAAAAACAAGATATGGTCTCCAAAGCCCCATGATCTCCTCATACGTCTGCCCTTTCAGATAAGGGAGGAAAAGGACACAACGCAGAGTCTGTCATAAATGTTACTCTGCCCTAGGGCTCCATTTACCCCCACGCATTCGTCCCATTTAACACCAAAACACCCACACACCATTTTGTAGCGCGTCCCCCCGACAGCGCCTGTAGGCTGGGAGCCCCGGCCAGCAGTGCTGGGGCACCAGAGGACAGCCCTCAGACACCCCTCGGACCCCACTCAGACCCCCCTCACTCCTGACATCTCAGGACGGGGTGGGGGGATCGCAGAGGTCTCCCTACCCCAAAGCACCCGGAGTGCTACCTGCGCCCTGCAGCGCTGCTCTGCTGAGTCCTCCTCCTCCCCTGGGACCTGTCCCGGCAGAGGAGCGCAGGTGGCTTCGAGCAGCCATTGCCATCTTCAGGGGAAAGACGGTCTAGGAAACGAAGTCTGTTCCCTGATTTTCAGAAATGTCCATTTTCTTGAGCCTGGCAGGCTAGAGAGGCACAAGCTACTGCGCCATATCCATGCTGCATTACGTACTCGCACCAGTAAAGAAGACTTATCTGAGCATCGTAACTTCATGCTTATCTAGATAAAGGAGCAAAACCAGCTACTGCAAACAGTTGCAGCTTCCAGCTAATGATGCCAGCAAAAAGATATGAAGGTGACAGTAGCATACGATAGCTCGCTAGTTCCTGTGTGCCACTTTAGGTCCACCTCCTCTGGGCACCGCAGTGTTTCAAGCTGCCGTGGTTTCCGCAGGGGCTTCCTGGCACTGCTACAGCCAGAGGATCAATCCTGCACTGGGGACCAGGCAGCAAGTGCTGAGCAGCTCCCACAGCCGCCCAGCTGCTGGTAATGCAACTGAGTGACGAGCAGGTTCAGAAAAGCCCATGCTTAAGCAAGCTCAGCATTAGTCTTGCCCGTTACAGGCTTGGTGAGCACGCTGAGTGACTTGCTCAATTCATACATGGCATTCACCAAGCCTATCAAGCCTGTTCATGCAGGCACGTACCCACGGGAATCGCCATTTCTTGATGCAGAGAAGGCCTTGCCCCAGGTGATGATCCCAGCTTACAGCTCTGGCATCAGCAGCACCTTGCACAGCTTTCAGGATAGCTTTGTTTTCACATTTGTAGCACCATCTGATTCTTTTTTCAACAACATTCCTAAATCAGCCATAACATCAACATTGCTTATCACACCCAGACTCCCACTGAAATACCTATTTCATTAGTATCAGAATTCATGAATTCACTAATTAATTACATTATTTATTCACTTCCATACTCCTGATGATTCCAAATTCAAACTGAGTCACTTTGGATTAATCCAACAGTTTGGATTTCCATTTACTGTCTTTTTATCCAGCCTCCAGGGTTTCTTCAGAAATATTTTCTTTGCTTACTCTTACTCTTACTCTTACTCTTATTCTTATTCTTATTCTTTCTTCTTATCCTTATCCTTACCAATTCTGCCAGTGTTTGTGGTGTCTTCGCTCTGCCCATACTCACAGATCAGACAAATTCTAGAGCTATAGTATCAAAGGTGTAGAGCATCGAGAAGGTCAGGACCTGTTGCTTACATTCCCCTATTTTGTTCTTAGGTTGTCCTGCAGCTTCTTAACCCTGCATTCACATGTAAAAAAACCCCAAACAATCTGAACAATAACGAACCTGAGGCTGGAAGATGTGACTACAGTTTGTGTGGGGACACCAAGCCAGCTTAGAGAGAAAAACTAGCACTTGAGCAGTTCTGTTATCTCAAGCAGAAGAGGAAAAGAAAGGAAAAAAAAAGGAAAAGAAAAACCCCTGCATTGCAAAGTCTAACGATTTTGGAGTATGCCACAATAAGACAGAGTAGTCATACAATGGTGAAGAACCAGTCTCGTTCCTTTGGGAGCTAGCCAAAGGCCTGCTGAAAGACCAGTTCACACTACTGATATGGGCAACAAAAATACCCTATAATTCTTAGGAACTGGGAATTATCTCCTGAACACAAAAACCAAAAATTTGCCAAGTGGGAAAAAAAAAAAATCATTCCATTCATACAAGCTTCTGGGACAGTGCTAGGATTCTGCAGAAGTGGTTGAAAATCCCAAGTGCGAGAGAGGAGGGAAAAGGAAAGGCCTGAGACATACAATCTGTCGGCAGTTGTGCCAGCCAGGAACAGAAGTGGAGACAGATGTGCTGTCTGCGAGGGGCGGCCCCGGCACGGGGGCTCCGTGGGTGATCCCTCGCAGTGGGGACAGGAACTGCTGCGGTACGGAAAAGGTGAAAAAGAGAGATTTCCCAGCCAGTCTTGAGGTCCCACAGCAATTCAAAACCAAGATGTCCATGGAGGTCTCCAGTGCTGGGGTCAAACCTCAGCCTGGCTGGCAGGTACAGCCCAGGTGCCAGGCAAAGATGGCTTTGCCTGAAAAAAATCAGTGTGAGTTTGTGGGAGACCAAAAGAAACAAGCTGTAAAACACCAAAAACAGACCAAGAACGGGGCTTAATATTTTCGGCTGCATGACTTACAAATTCAGTCCGAGGGTGACTGGTCGCACCAGGCAGGTTCTCTGCAGAACTCTCAGCAATGCGCTGGTGCAGAGTCCATGTTCCTGCAAGGATACAATCCTCGGAGCCGTGTGATGAGAAAGCTCGACAGATAAGCATACAGCATGAAAAAAACTATTCCTGTTAGAGATGACAAACTGGGTGTAGTGAAGTGGGCAGCAATCCGCTTGCAGGTTAGCTTGAGCTAAGCCACACAACCACTACTGACTTTTGACTTCCCCAATTCAAAGTATTGAGATATTAAGGTGCTTACTCATAACTGCTGCGGCATCCAGCTGCGAGTCACCGGGCCACGAGCCACCGGGCCATGCAGAGTGGAGCCAGCAGATCTGCTCCTGCCCGGCAGAAACGGGGCCGGACCGCCTGCCGCCACGGATGCTGCCCTCGCAGGAACCCACAGAAAGTAAATGATAGCACTTTTTGAAAAATGACACCATTCTTTTTGAATAGGAGTAGAAAAGGCCTTTTTCCAGCTTCCAGGAAAGAGGGAAACACAAGTCACTGAGTTGGCTAATTTGGCCAGATAACAACCCATAATGCTTTCAAGGAATTAAGACCTTTGATGCAATCCTCGCAAACCCGGCAACGCCATCCCGGCACAACTGGATGTTGTGCCCCGACTGCGCCCCTGGTTTATGTCTTCAGTTTGGATGCGAGATGCTTTCTGTCCCAGCAGCTAGAACTGTCTGAACACGAGACAAAGAAAATGGCCTGGCCCCGACTGCGCCCATGGGGTCTGGGCTGACATGCTCAGAGCATCCTGCATCCCTCCTTCCCCACCCAAAAGGAGCCACTTTGCTGTGCCCATCCCCAGGGCCACCCTCCCGCTCCAGCCCGTGCTCCAGGGCAGTGGCTTCTCCTGCTGTAAATGAATTAATTCTTACAGAATACCTGCATTTTGACAAAATTTTGCCACAAGTATTGTACAAACTTTGTCATTTTCCCTTTCTAGGCAGTGGTCCACATATTTTCTGTGGGAGTTTGTGGTTTTTTTCTTACACCACAGTCTTTTTTCTATTGCGTATCAAAAGATTGCACGCTGTTATCAGAGAAACTCCGATTTCTAGAGAAGTGCCGTGGAGACAGCACTGCCTGGTCATGCTTTGGGTCATTCTATGTCTTACTGGTTTTAAAATTGAAAGGCCACATCCTTATGTCTTTATTACATACTTCTGTGGAAATGATGATTAGGTAAGGAGTGTGCCCCAAGGTTAAACACCAAATTTACTGGAACCTTTCTCTTCCAGAAAGTCTCAACAAATGGCCTTTTTCCTATCGGTTTCAAAAATCAACCTTATCTATCTGTTATTTCCTTGTAGAGAGACCATAAAATGGTAGAGGACTGGTCCAGAAGGTCTTACAGGTTCTCTAAGCACATCAGGAGGATGAAGACCCATCTCTACCTTCTTTTGCTGGCTGCAGGCATCTCTGCTGCTCCCCAGATGAGCAGCATGGCTGAATTACTGACATTACTACAGCAAATGTATGAGTCAATGACAAAGGACATGCAGGTAAGTTCAATTTCCACTTTACTAATCTAAAATTTGATATACTGAATCCTCTTGTTCTTGAATATTTAACTTTTTTGAAAGTCAAACAATCTATTTAAGTGATATTTTATTTTTATTAGTGTTAATGAAGATGATATTTGAAAGGCTTAATTAATACATTATTTTTCAGAATCTAAGGATTGAAACTCCAGACAATATAGATGTAAGTAGAACTCCTTTTTTAAAATAAAATTAACTTTTTCAGCAGCTGTCTGCATTTCCTTTGACCTTCGCTGACTAGTTTTTGCTTCATTTTTCATCGCTTTCTTCTCCCATTATACTTCTCTCAGTCTGTTCCTGCCGCTGATGGAAGCGTCCTCTCCTTCTTTCCTTCTCTGTGAGTTTAGCTGATCTCTTCCAAAACAACCCCGCACTGGCAAGTGCGACCATCATCACTCTTTGCTCTGCTTCCACCCAGCATCCCCTCTAGCCCTTCTGGGCGCCTTGCCTAGACCATAAGGTCTCGGAGACAAATGCCAGCTACTGCTTTGTAGAAGAGGACCAGCGTGCCCGGTGCATGGCCACCCTTGGGACGGGACAAGACAAACAGGGCTGTGAGGTGACAGCGTGACCGTTGTTTCCATCTCTTCTGGCACGCAGATGCCAGCTGTCGCAGAAGTTTGGAGTAGTTTCAGGTTGATTATTTTCTTTGTCTCGTGTTCAGACAGTTCTAGCTGCTGGGACAGAAAGCATCTCGCATCCAAACTGAAGACATAAACCAAAATTATCTGCTGACACAAGCAGATGTAAGAAATCAAACTGGTCTTCAGATGGTTGCAGAAAAGATAGACTAAGGCTTTAGATAATGATATGCTTCATCTGGACATTACAAAACATACACTAGCAGAAACTATCATCTGCCAGATTTCTGTCTGCAGGGTAAATAAATGTGCACATCAGTTAAGCATGTTTGCCTAAGGCATTTGCAAATACGAGCCCAAAACTCAGTAACAATTTATTTGCCACCCAGGCAGCTGGACGTAACTCAAGATGATTTTTAATAAACTTAGTGTAGTTCATGGTTACAAATTCTTGTATCTCAGTTTTGCTGTTTCTTCCATCTTAGGACGTGAATTGTGTCAGCGCAATCTTTGAAGGAATGGAACAGCTGAAAAATAATGCAGCCATGAAAAAATTTAGTGTTTTTTTCCAAAAATTTGAAAGACTGAAGCAATCACTCACACCAAGCCTGACAAAAGAGGTAGGAATTTATTTCTTGTCTATCAGAGATCATGCAGCAGAGATGTTATAAAATGTGATCCATAATTCATAACTAAACCCTTATGTCTATGAGAGAGAATAATTTTTGTACTCGCTTGTGTTGAGTACATGGAAGAAGAAATCCTGGCATTATTTCACGTCTCTACCCTTCCCTTGCTCTAGTCTTCAGCTTGACCCACCTCTAAAATAAGGATTCATATGTGTGATCAGCATATTTAAAGTTTAAGGAAAATCATATCATTTATAAAATTATTTCAAGATGAAAAAGCTCTACATAATGGTTAAATATTAAGTAATTTCATTTTCTCAATTAACTTCTCAGGGGAAATGTGATACAGAAAGAAAGAATGCAACAAAATTCATAGAAAAGCTGATGACATTCATCCGAAGAGCATCAAAAAACGCAAGAGCTTAGAGCTATAAGTTTCTAGAATTGCTGTAAATTTAAACAAGCAGTAAAATGTTTATTTGTTTTAAAAGTATTCTTTGTGTTAAAATCTGGCAGGACACATCTTCCGTTTCAGTGGTACTGTACTGGTTTGTGTTTGGCATGTAATCTCTGAAAATATCGATGGTGAAACGTCATTCATATTTCTAGATGAAAATTTAAATGCTTGATAAAGCAAATAGTGCAGGGTGTTATGGAGGGACCTGACTAGGCATAAAACTTTTGGGTTTCTCATGAAAAGGTCAAGATAATTTCTGAACAGTCATAGCAAGACTGAATATAGATGGATGCAAGCAAAAGCAGCTGGTTCACGCTACGCGTCTTATCTATTGCCTAGCCTCATGGGTTTTGCACGCTGTGCCATAAATGCTGAGTGATATATCAAGATGTGATATGAATATATTTCCTTTGCCTTTCTTTAAGACCAGGGTGGACCAGTGGCAGGGGGGACGGCATGCATTCTGGCAATATGGGCTGGGGATCTGTAACTTTTCAGGTTTAAGGACAAATTTCTGCTGGGAAGTTTTGCTGGTGTCACATAACCTCAGCGGAATGGGTATTATTCTCGACAACATGTCTGGAAGAACAAGATCCCATGTATAGACCGTTAAACCAGTACACAACTGATGCTGCTGAAATAGGTGATTTAGCTCAGGGAACTGGTACAGCTATACTGGGAAAATCTCAATGTTGTAATATCCACCTACAGTAAAGAGGATTAATCAATATAATTATATGAGCAAAACTTTTCTAGTACAGAGCTGGCTTTGTCACTGCTTTGAAGCCAGATGAGGATGAACGGCAAAAGTCACATTCATGCAATATTCCATCTCATAAGCTCTGCCTAAGCTTCACTATATATATATATATATATGTATCACTTATCAGCAAGGAGTACAAGAACATTGCGCTCACGCATATAGGATCACCTTGATTTAGTATGGTTAGCACCCTGCCCAAAATCTTTCACAAGCACTTCGAAACACAGCCTGAGATTTTCCTCTATCTGCAGCTTTGGTAGATCAGTGTAAATTTGGCAACTAAAGATTTGTAAGGATCTGGACATATACCACTTAGAGAACTAATGTTTTTTTCTAAAGCTAATGATGATGATAGGAGTGTTTAGATCAGTATGAATTTATTTCTATGGTGTCAATTAAATTATATTATATTTTATAGATATATGTGTTTTGGAGAAAATATTTATTCTGTATTTTTACTACTTCTAATAAAGTGAATAAGTATTTGCCTCTGCCTTTTTTTGCCCATAAATTTCTTGCAAGCTACTTTCACACTTGAGCAAATCTAGTTATTGTAAAATCTCTGATGGTCAAGGGAATTAGATCCTTGAGGTGAACGAGCTAGTGTATTGCTAGAAGCTATTTCTAATGATGCACAAATTAAAAACCAGGGAGACATTAAGGTGCACACCTCTGTGATGGAGCTGAGCTTGCATATTTGGTTTCACTTTAACAGAGCTGTTGAGGAGCCCCTGCTGGGACATGGACTGATGGGCCATGGAGAGCTAAGTGGCTCGTCATAGAAAAGGTTACTGGTCTCTCTCCCTCCTTTTCAACAATTAAAATAGAAGGGGAGAGAATCCAAGTGACAGTGTAACTGCAAAACCTGCTCCAGGTGGTGGCAATGTCTGAGGCTCAAAGCTGAACAGTTTTTCAGTGCTTGTTCTCAGATGCAGACACGTGCCAGCATCTGAACAAGCATCCCACATACTGATTGTCTGACTTAGCCTGAGTAACTCCAAGCAACGGGGATAAACATGCTGCAAACAGAGGAGAAAACAGCTAGTGAGGTTCCTAATGTAAAATAAATACCTGTTAAATAAACAAGCAAGCATGTCCTCAGATCTGCAACAGAAATTACAGCCATTCACAAATAAACATTTGCAAAGAAAGTACCTTTGGTAGAAAATGTTTTCACCATCCTCCTGGAGGCTTCCACAATGAGAGCATCCCCAGAGCTGTCCTGATCCACACCTCTGGAGCCTCTGGCTAAGCAGAACCCCCACCAAGACCAAAACGCTGTAGCCGACCTCTATTGCTCTCATAGCTCAAAATGAAATCCCAGTCTGCATAACCCCAAGGTGATAGCTCTGCATGTTGCAATCTGCCTATTAAAAATACTGGAAATAGGATGTTGTAATGCAGAACACATAATAAAGCAGGCAATGTTTTATTCCCTGAAGCTGGGATGCTGGCCGCGGGTTCCTTCTGGGCTAACTGTACATGACCCAGAACAAGTGCAGACTTCCCTGGCCCTGCAGAGCGTTTTAGATACCCAGCTACAATCAGCACTCCAAGCAAGCAGGGAAAAATAATACCAATTCGAAATGATAAGGAAAAAAAAAAAAAAAACAAACCCAAAAGAGATTTTCCAGCATTTCAGTCTGAATTGGGATAAGACAAAATACCTAAATATTTTGCATGAACGAAAACTAAGGAAAGATCTGATTCAAAGCACCAGCACCTTTCCTTGCAGGCTGAGCTCCGCTGAACGACGATTCCCACCAGACCCGAGAGGACCCTCCATCAGCATTTTATCACCTTCTGTGCCCTGCTCCTGGTTTGCCTCCTTTGCCCCCTCTCCGGAGCGGGCAGCCCGGCCGGCAGCGGGGGGGCCC